>NW_027306096.1:0-136000 GCF_964355755.1 Antedon mediterranea
GCAATTTGATGTTTTTGTGTGAAAAGTTTCATCGAAATGCACAAAATGGTCTAAAACGTCTGCAAATGCAATTTGAAGCTATTTTGTGCACTTTGATGTTTTTTTGTGAAAAGTTTCATCGAAATGCACAAAATTGTCTAAAACGTCTCTAAATGCGATTTGAAGCTATTTTGTGCACTTTGTCGTTTTTGTGTGAAAATTTCATCGAAATGCTCAAAATGGTCTAAAACGTCTCCAAATGCGATTTGAAGCAATTTTGTGCACTTTGATGTTTTTGTGTGAAAAGTTTCATCCAAATGCACAAAATGGTCTAAAACGTCTGCAAATGCGATTTGAAGCTATTTTGTGCACTTTGTCGTTTTTGTGTGAAAAGTTTTTTCGAAATGCACAAAATGGTCTAAAACGTCTCCAATTGCGATTTGAAGTTATTTTGTGCACTTTGATGTTTTGTGTGAAAAGTTTTATCGAAATGCTCAAAATGGTCTAAAACGTCTCCAAATGCGATTTGAAGTTATTTTGTGCACTTTGATGTTTTGTGTGAAAAGTTTTATCGAAATGCTCAAAATTGTCTAAAACGGTTTCAAATGTGATTTTAAGCACTTTGATATTTTTGTGTAACCAAGTTTCATCGAAATGCACAAAATGGTCTAAAACGTCTGCAAATGCGATTTGAAGCTATTGTGTGATTTTAAGAACTTTGATATTTTTGTGTAATCAAGTTTCATCGAAATGCACAAAATGATCTAAAGCGTCTTCAAATGCGATTTGAAGCTATTTTGTGCACTTTGATGGTTTTGTGTGAAAAGTTTCATCGAAATGCACAAAATGGTCAAAAACGTCTCCAAATACGATAATAAGCTTTTTTATGCACATTGATGTTTTTGTGTGAAAAGTCTCATCGAAATGCACAAAATGGTCTAAAACGTCTCCAAATGCGATTTGAAGCTATTTTGTGCACTTTGATGTTTTGTGTAATGAAACGCACAAAATTGTCTAAAACGTCTCCGAATACGATATTAAGCTATTTTATGCACTTTGATGTTTTTGTGTGAAAAGTTTTTTCGAAATGCACAAAATGGTCTAAAACGTCTCCAAATGCGATTTGGAGCTCTTTTGTGCACTTTGATGTTTTGTGTAAAAAGTTTTATAGAAATGCTCGAAATGGTCTAAAAGGGTTTCAAATGTGATTTTAAGCACTTTAATGTTTTGTGTAAAAAGTTTTATAGAAATGCTCGAAATGGTCTAAAACGTTTTCAAATGTGATTTTAAGCACTTTAATGTTTTGTGTGAAAAGTTTTTTCGAAATGCACAACATGGTCTAAAACTTCTCCAAATGCGATTTGAAGATATTTTGTGCACTTTGTTGTTTTTTTGTGAACAGTTTCATCGAAACGCACAAAATGGTCTAAAACGTCTCCCAATACGATAATAAGCTATTGTATGCACTTTGTTGTTTTTGTGTGAAAAGTTTTTTCGAATTACACAAAATGGTCTAAAACGTCTCCAAATGCGATTTGGAGCTCTTTTGTGCACTTTGATGTTTTGTGTCAAAAGTATTATAGAAATGCTCGAAATGGTCTAAAACGGTTTCAAATGTGATTTTAAGCACTTTCATGTTTTTGTGTAACCAAGTTTCATCGAGATGCACAAAAAAATCTAAAACGTCTCCAAATGCGATTTAAAGCTATTTTGTGCACTTTAATATTTTGTGTGAAAAGTTTTATCGAAATGCTCAAAATGGTCTAAAACGGTTTCAAATGTGATTTTAAGCACTTTGATGTTTTTGTGTAATCAAGTTTCATCGAAATGCACAAAATGGTTTAAAACGTCTGCAAATGCGATTTGAAGCTATTTTGTGCACTTTGATGTTTTGTGTAATACAGTTTCATCGAAATGTCCAAAATTGTCTAAAACCTCTCAAAATGCGATTTGAAGCTATTTTGTGCACTTTGATTTTTTTGTGTGAAAAGTTTCATCGAAATGCACAAAATTGTCTAAAACGTCTCCAAATGCGATTTGGAGCTCTTTTGTGCACTTTGATGTTTTGTGTAAAAAGTTTTATAGAAATGCTCGAAATGGTCTAAAACGTCTTCAAATTTGATTTTAAGCACTTTAATGTTTTGTGTGAAAAGTTTTATCGAAATGCTCAAAATTGTCTAAAACGGTTTCAAATGTGATTTTAAGAACTTTGATATTTTTGTGTAATCAAGTTTTTTCAAAATGCACAACATGGTCTAAAACGTCTCCAAATGCGATTTGAAGCTATTTTGTGCACTTTGTTGTTTTTTGTGAAAAGTTTTATCGAAACGCACAAAATTGTCTAAAACGTCTCCAAATACGATATTAAGCTATTGTATGCACTTTGTAGTTTTTGTGTGAAAAGTTTCATCGAAATGCTCAAAATGGTCTAAAACGTCTCCAAGTGCGATTTGAAGCTATTTTGTGCACTTTGATGTTTTTTTGTGAAAAATTTAATCGAAATGCACAAAATGGTCTAAAACGTCTCTAAATGCGATTTGAAGCTATTTTGTGCACATTGATGTTTTTGTGTGAAAAGTTTGATCGAAATGCACAAAATGGTCTAAAACGTCTCCAAATGCGATTTGAAGCTATTTTGTGCACTTTGATGTTTTGTGTGAAAAGTTTCACCAAAATGCACAAAATGGTCTAAAACGTCTCCAATTCCGTTTTGAAGCTAATCTAAGCACTTTGATGTTTTTATGTTAACAAGTTTTTTCGAAATGCAAAAAATGGTCTAAAACGTCTCCAAATACGATTTGAAGCTCTTTTGTGCACTTTGTGATGTTTTGTGTAAAAAGTTTTATAGAAATGCACAAAATGGTCTAAAACGGTTTCAAATGTGATTTTAAGCACTTTGATATTTTTGTGTTATCAAGTTTCATCGAAATGCACAAAATGGTCTAAAACGTCTGCAAATGCGATTTGAAGCTATTTTGTGCACTTTGATGGTTTTGTGTGAAAAGTTTCATCGAAATGCACAAAATGGTCAAAAATGTCTCCAAATGATTTTTGAAGCTATTTTGTGCACTTTGTTGTTTTGTGTGAAAAGTTTCATCGATATGCACAAAATGGTCTATAACGGTTTCAAATGTGATTTTAAGCACTTTGATATTTTTGTGTAATAAAGTTTTTTCGAAATGCACAAAATGGTCTAAAACGTCTCCAAATGCGATTTGAAGTTATTTTGTGCACTTTGATGTTTTGTGTGAAAAGTTTTATCGAAATGCTCAAAATGGTCTAAAACGGTTTCAAATGTGATTTTAAGCACTTTGATATTTTTGTGTAATCAAGTTTCATCTAAATGCACAAAATGGTCTAAAACGTCTGCAAATGCGATTTGAAGCTATTTTGTGATTTTAAGAACTTTGATATTTTTGTGTAATCAAGTTTCATCGAAATGCACAAAATGGTCTAAAACGTCTCCAAATGCGATTTGAAGCTATTTTGTGCACTTTGTTGTTTTGTGTGAAAAGTTTCATCGAAATGCACAAAATGGTCTAAAACGGTTTCAAATGTGATTTTAAGCACTTTGATATTTTTGTGTAATCAAGTTTTTTCGGAAAGCAAAAAATGGTCTAAAACGTCTCCAAATGCGATTTGAAGTTATTTTGTGCACTTTGAAGTTTTGTGTAATGAAACGCAAGAAATAGTCTAAAACGTCTCCAAATGCGATTTGAAGCTATTTTGTGCACTTTGTTGTTTTTTGTGAAAAGTTTCATCGAAATGCACAAATTGGTCTAAAACCTCTCCAAATACGATATTAAGCTATTTTGTGCACATTGATGTTTTTGTGTGAAAAGTTTCACCAAAATGCACAAAATGGTCTAAAACGTCTCCAAATCCGTTTTGAAGCTAATCTAAGCACTTTGATGTTTTTATGTTAAAAAGTTTTTTCGAAATGCACAAAATGGTCTAAAACGTTTCCAAATACGATTTGAAGCTCTTTTGTGCACTTTGATGTTTTGTGTAATAAGTTTTATAGAAACGCACAAAATGGTCTAAAACGGTTTCAAATGTGATTTTAAGCACTTATATATTTTTGTTTAACCAAGTTTCATCGAAATGCACAAAATGGTCTAAAACGTCTCCAAATGCGATTTGAAGCTGTTTTTGTGTAAAAAGTTTTTTCGAAATACACAAAATGGTCTAAAACGTGCACTTTTGTGCACTTTGATGTTTTGTGTCAAAAGTTTTATAGAAATGCTCGAAATGGTCTAAAACGGTTTCAAATGTGATTTTAAGCACTTTGATGTTTTTGTGTAATCAAGTTTATAGAAATGCTCGAAATGGTCTAAAACATCTTCAAATGTGATTTTAAGCACTTTAATGTTTTGTGTGAAAAGTTTTATCGAAATGCTCAAAATGGTTTAAAACGGTTTCAAATGTGATTTTAAGCACTTTGATATTTTTGTGTAATCAAGTTTTTTCGAAATGCACAACATGGTCTAAAACGTCTCAAAATACGATATTAAGCTATTGTATGCACTTTGATGTTTTTGTGTGAAAAGTTTTTTCGAAATGCACAAAATGGTCTAAAACGTCTCAAAAGGCGATTTGGAGCTCTTTTGTGCACTTTGATGTTTTGTGTAAAAAGTTTTATAGAAATGCTCGAAATGTTCTACAACGGTTTCAAATGTCATTTTAAGCACTTTGATATTTTTGTTTAACCAAGGTTCATCAAAATGCACAAAAAGGTCTAAAACGTCTGCAAATGCGATTTGAAGCTATTTTGTGCACTTTGATGTTTTGTGTAATCCAGTTTCATCGAAATGAACAAAATTGTCTAAAACCTCAAAAATGCGATTTCAAGCTATTTTGTGCACTTTGATGATTTTGTGTGAAAAGTTTTTTCGAAATGCACAAAATGGTCTAAAACGTCTCCAAATGCGATTTGGAGCTCTTTTGTGCACTTTGATGTTTTGTGTAAAAAGTTTTATAGAAATGCTCGAATTGGTCTAAAACGTTTTCAAATGTGATTTTAAGCACTTTAATGTTTTGTGTGAAAAGTTTTATCGAAATGCTCAAAATGGTCTAAAACGGTTTCAAATGTGATTTTAAGCACTTTGATATTTTTGTGTAATCAAGTTTTTTTCGAAATACACAACATGGTCTAAAACGTCTCCAAATGCGATTTGAAGCTATTTTGTGCACTTTGATGTTTTGTGTAATGAAACGCACAAAATGGTCTGAAACGTCTCCAAATGCGATTTGAAGTTATTCTGTGCACTTTGATGTTTTGTGTGAAAAGTTTTATCGAAATGCTCAAAATGGTCTAAAACGATTTCAAATGTGATTTTAAGCACTTTGATATTTTTGTGTAATCAAGTTTTTTCGAAATGCACAACATGGTCTAAAACGTCTCCAAATGCGATTTGAAGCTATTTTGTGCACTTTGATGGTTTTGTGTAAAAAGTTTCATCGAAATGCACAAAATGGTAAAAAACGTCTCCAAATGCGATTTGAAGCTATTTTGTGCACTTTGTTGTTTTGTGTGAAAAGTTTCATCGAAATGCACAAAATGGTCTAAAACAGTTTCAAATGTGATTTTAAGCACTTTGATATTTTTGTGTAATCAAGTTTTTTCGGAATCCACAAAATGGTCTAAAACGTCTCCAAATGCGATTTGAAGTTATTTTGTGCACTTTGAAGTTTTGTGTAATCCAGTTTCATCGAAATGTACAAAATTGTCTAAAACCTCTCAAAATGCGATTTGAAGCTATTTTGTGCACTTTGATTTTTTTGTGTGAAAAGTTTCATCGAAATACACAAAATTGTCTAAAACGTCTCCAAATGCGATTTGGAGCTCTTTTGTGCACTTTGATGTTTTGTGTAAAAAGTTTTATAGAAATGCTCGAAATGGTCTAAAACGTCTTCAAATGTGATTTTAAGCACTTTAATGTTTTGTGTGAAAAGTTTTATCGAAATGCTCAAAATTGTCTAAAACGGTTTCAAATGTGATTTTAAGAACTTTGATATTTTTGTGTAATCAAGTTTTTTCAAAATGCACAACATGGTCTAAAACGTCTCCAAATGCGATTTGAAGCTATTTTGTGCACTATGTTGTTTTTTGTGAAAAGTTTCATCGAAACGCACAAAATTGTTTAAAACGTCTCCAAATACGATATTAAGCTATTGTATGCACTTTGTTGTTTTTGTGTGAAAAGTTTTATCGAAATGCTCAAAATGGTCTAAAACGGTTTCAAATGTGATTTTAAGCACTTTGATGTTTTTGTGTAATCAAGTTTCATCGAAATGCACAAAATGGTCTAAAACATCTCCAAGTGCGATTTGAAGCTATTTTGTGCACTTTGATGTTTTTTTGTGAAAAGTTTAATCGAAATGCACAAAATGGTCTAAAACGTCTCTAAATGCGATTTGAAGCTATTTTGTGCACATTGATGTTTTTGTGTGAAAAGTTTGATCGAAATGCACAAAATGGTCTAAAACGTCTCCAAATTCGATTTGAAGCTATTTTGTGCACTTTGATGTTTTGTGTGAAAAGTTTCACCAAAATGCACAAAATGGTCTAAAACGTCTCCAAATCCGTTTTGAAGCTAATCTAAGCACTTTGATGCTTTTATGTTAACAAGTTTTTTCGAAATGCACAAAATGGTCTAAAACGTCTCCAAATACGATTTGAAGCTCTTTTGTGCACTTTGTGATGTTTTGTGTAAAAAGTTTTATAGAAATGCACAAAATGGTCTAAAACGGTTTCAAATGTGATTTTAAGCAGTTTGATATTTTTGTGTTATCAAGTTTCATCGAAATGCACAAAATGGTCTAAAACGTCTGCAAATGCGATTTGAAGCTATTTTGTGCACTTTGATGGTTTTTTGTGAAAAGTTTCATCGAAATGCACAAAATGGTCAAAAATGTCTCCAATTGATATTTGAAGCTATTTTGTGCACTTTGTTGTTTTGTCTGAAAAGTTTCATCGATATGCACAAAATGGTCTATAACGGTTTCAAATGTGATTTTAAGCACTTTGATATTTTTGTGTAATAAAGTTTTTTCGAAATGCACAAAATGGTCTAAAACGTCTCCAAATGCGATTTGAAGTTATTTTGTGCACTTTGATGTTTTGTGTGAAAAGTTTTATCGAAATGCTCAAAATGGTCTAAAACGGTTTCAAATGTGATTTTAAGCACTTTGATATTTTTGTTTAATCAAGTTTCATCTAAATGCACAAAATGGTCTAAAACGTCTGCAAATGCGATTTGAAGCTATTTTGTGATTTTAAGAACTTTGATATTTTTGTGTAATCAAGTTTCATCGAAATGCACAAAATGGTCTAAAACGTCTCCAAATGCGATTTGAAGCTATTTTGTGCACTTTGTTGTTTTGTGTGAAAAGTTTCATCGAAATGCACAAAATGGTCTAAAACGGTTTCAAATGTGATTTTAAGCACTTTGATATTTTTGTGTAATCAAGTTTTTTCGGAAAGCAAAAAATGGTCTTAAACGTCTCCAAATGCGATTTGAAGTTATTTTGTGCACTTTGAAGTTTTGTGTAATGAAACGCACAAAATGGTCTAAAACGTCTCCAAATGCGATTTGAAGCTATTTTGTGCACTTTGTTGTTTTTTGTGAAAAGTTTCATCGAAATGCACAAATTGGTCAAAAACCTCTCCAAATACGATATTAAGCTATTTTGTGCACATTGATGTTTTTGTGTGAAAAGTTTCACCAAAATGCACAAAATGGTCTAAAACGTCTCCAAATCCGTTTTGAAGCTAATCTAAGCACTTTGATGTTTTTATGTTAAAAAGTTTTTTCGAAATGCACAAAATGGTCTAAAACGTTTCCAAATACGATTTGAAGCTCTTTTGTGTACTTTGATATTTTGTGTAATAAGTTTTATAGAAACGCACAAAATGGTCTAAAACGGTTTCAAATGTGATTTTAAGCACTTATATATTTTTGTTTAACCAAGTTTCATCGAAATGCACAAAATGGTCTAAAACGTCTCCAAATGCGATTTGAAGCTGTTTTTGTGTGAAAAGTTTTTTCGAAATACACAAAATGGTCTAAAACGTGCACTTTTGTGCACTTTGATGTTTTGTGTCAAAAGTTTTATAGAAATGCTCGAAATGGTCTAAAACGGTTTCAAATGTGATTTTAAGCACTTTGATGTTTTTGTGTAATCAAGTTTATAGAAATGCTCGAAATGGTCTAAAACATCTTCAAATGTGATTTTAAGCACTTTAATGTTTTGTGTGAAAAGTTTTATCGAAATGCTCAAAATGGTTTAAAACGGTTTCAAATGTGATTTTAAGCACTTTGATATTTTTGTGTAATCAAGTTTTTTCGAAATGCACAACATGGTCTAAAACGTCTAAAAATACGATATTAAGCTATTGTATGCACTTTGATGTTTTTCTGTGAAAAGTTTTTTCGAAATGCACAAAATGGTCTAAAACGTCTCAAAAAGCGATTTGGAGCTCTTTTGTGCACTTTGATGTTTTGTGTAAAAAGTTTTATAGAAATGCTCGAAATGTTCTACAACGATTTCAAATGTGATTTTAAGCACTTTGATATTTTTGTTTAACCAAGGTTCATCGAAATGCACAAAATGGTCTAAAACGTCTGCAAATGCGATTTGAATCTATTTTGTGCACTTTGATGTTTTGTGTAATCCAGTTTCATCGAAATGAACAAAATTGTCTAAAACCTCAAAAATGCGATTTCAAGCTATTTTGTGCACTTTGATGATTTTGTGTGAAAAGTTTTTTCGAAATGCACAAAATGGTCTAAAACGTCTCCAAATGCGATTTGGAGCTCTTTTGTGCACTTTGATGTTTTGTGTAAAAAGTTTTATAGAAATGCTCGAAATGGTCTAAAACGTTTTCAAACGTGATTTTAAGCACTTTAATGTTTTGTGTGAAAAGTTTTATCGAAATGCTCAAAATGGTCTAAAACGGTTTCAAATGTGATTTTAAGCATTTTGATATTTTTGTGTAATCAAGTTTTTTTCGAAATGCACAACATGGTCTAAAACGTCTCCAAATGCGATTTGAAGCTATTTTGTGCACTTTGATGTTTTGTGTAATGAAACGCACAAAATGGTCTAAAACGTCTCCAAATGCGATTTGAAGTTATTTTGTGCACTTTGATGTTTTGTGTGAAAAGTTTTATCGAAATGCTCAAAATGGTCTAAAACGGTTTCAAATGTGATTTTAAGCACTTTGATATTTTTGTGTAATCAAGTTTTTTCGAAATGCACAACATGGTCTAAAACGTCTCCAAATGCGATTTGAAGCTATTTTGTGCACTTTGATGGTTTTGTGTAAAAAGTTTCATCGAAATGCACAAAATGGTCAAAAACGTCCCCAAATGCGATTTGAAGCTATTTTGTGCACTTTGTTGTTTTGTGTGAAAAGTTTCATCGAAATGCACAAAATGGTCTAAAACAGTTTCAAATGTGATTTTAAGCACTTTGATATTTTTGTGTAATCAAGTTTTTTCGGAATCCACAAAATGGTCTAAAACGTCTCCAAATGCGATTTGAAGGTATTTTGTGCACTTTGAAGTTTTGTGTAATGAAACGCACAAAATGGTCTAAAACGTCTCCAAATGCGATTTGAAGCTATTTGTGCACTTTGTTGTTTTGTGTGAAAAGTTTCATCGAAATGCACAAATTGGTCTAAAACGTCTCCAAATACGATATTAAGCTATTGTATGCACTTTGTTGTTTTTGTGTGAAAAGTTTTTTCGAATTACACAAAATTGTCTAAAACGGCTCCAAATGCGATTTGGAGCTCTTTTGTGCACTTTGATGTTTTGTGTCAAAAGTTTTATAGAAATGCTCGAAATCGTCTAAAACGGTTTCAAATGTGATTTTAAGCACTTTCATGTTTTTGTGTAGCCAAGTTTCATCGAAATGCACAAAAAAATCTAAAACGTCTCCAAATGCGATTTAAAGCTATTTTGTGCACTTTAATGTTTTGTGTGAAAAGTTTTATCGAAATTCTCAAAATGGTCTAAAACGGTTTCAAATGTGATTTTAAGTACTTTGATGTTTTTGTGTAATCAAGTTTCATCGAAATGCACAAAATGGTTTAAAACGTCTGCAAATGCGATTTGAAGCTATTTTGTGCACTTTGATGTTTTGTGTAATCCAGTTTCATCGAAATGTACAAAATTGTCTAAAACCTCTAAAAATGCGATTTGAAGCTATTTTGTGCACTTTGATGTTTTTGTGTGAAAAGTTTCATCGAAATGCACAAAATTGTCTAAAACGTCTCCAAATACGATATTAAGCTATTGTATGCACTTTGATGTTTTTGAGTGAAAAGTTTTTTCGAAATGCACAAAATGGTCTAAAACGTCTCCAAATGCGATTTGGAGCTCTTTTGTGCACTTTGATGTTTTGTGTAAAAAGTTTGCTATTTTGTGCACTTTAATGTTTTGTGTGAAAAGTTTTATCGAAATGCTCAAAATTGTCTAAAACGGTTTCAAATGTGATTTTAAGCACTTTGATATTTTTGTGTAATCAAGTTTTTTCGAAATGCACAACATGATCTAAAACGTCTCCAAATGCGATTTGAAGCTATTTTGTGCACTTTGATGTTTTTGTGTGAAAAGTTTCATCGAAATGCACAAAATGGTCTAAAACGTCTCTAAATGCGATTTGAAGCTATTTTGTGCACTTTGTCGTTTTTGTGTGAAAAGTTTCATCGAAATGCTCAAAATGGTCTAAAACGTCTCCAAATGCGATTTGAAGCTATTTTGTGCACTTTGATGTTTTTTTGTGAAAAGTTTCATCGAAATGCACAAAATGGTCTAAAACGTCTCTAAATGCGATTTGAAGCTATTTTGTGCACTTTGATGTTTTTGTGTGAAAAGTTTCATCGAAATGCACAAAATGGTCTAAAACGTCTCTAAATGCGATTTGAAGCTATTTTGTGCACTTTGATGTTTTTTTGTGAAAAGTTTCATCGAAATGCACAAAATGGTCTAAAACGTCTCTAAATGCGATTTGAAGCTATTTTGTGCACTTTGTCGTTTTTGTGTGAAATGTTTCATCGAAATGCTCAAAATGGTCTAAAACGTCTCCAAATGCGATTTGAAGCTATTTTGTGCACTTTGATGTTTTTGTGTGAAAAGTTTCATCGAAATGCACAAAATGGTCTAAAACGGTTTCAAATGTGATTTTAAGCACTTTGATATTTTTGTGTAATCAAGTTTTTTCGAAATGCACAAAATGGTCTAAAACGTCTCCAAATGCGATTTAAAGCTATTTTGTGCACTTTAATGTTTTGTGTGAAAAGTTTTATCGAAATTCTCAAAATGGTCTAAAACGGTTTCAAATGTGATTTTAAGCACTTTGATGTTTTTGTGTAATCAAGTTTCATCGAATTCATCAAATTCGATTTGAAGCTATTTTGTGCACTTTGATGTTTTGTGTAATCCAGTTTCATCGAAATGTAAAAAATTGTCTAAAACGTCTCTAAATGCGATTTGAAGCTATTTTGTGGACTTTGTCGTTTTTGTGTGAAAAGTTTCATCGAAATGCTCAAAATGATCTAAAACGTCTCCAAATGCGATTTGAAGCTATTTTGTGCACTTTGATGTTTTTGTGTGAAAAGTTTCATCGAAATGCACAAAATGGTCTAAAACGGTTTCAAATGTGATTTTAAGCACTTTGATATTTTTGTGTAATCAAGTTTTTTCGAAATGCACAAAATGGTCTAAAACGTCTCCAAATGCGATTTGAAGTTATTTTGTGCACTTTGATGTTTTGTGTGAAAAGTTTCATCGAAATGCTCAAAATGGTCTAAAACGGTTTCAAATGTGATTTTAAGAACTTTGATATTTTTGTGTAATCAAGTTTCATCGAAATGCACAAAATGGTCTAAAACGTCTGCAAATGCGATTTGAAGCTATTTTGTGCACTTTGATGGTTTGTGTGAAAAGTTTCATCGAAATGCACAAAATGGTCAAAAATGTCTCCAAATGCGATTTGAAGCTATTTTGTGGACTTTGTGGTTTTGTGTGAAAAGTTTTATCGAAATGCACAAAATAGTCTAAAACGGTTTCAAATGTGATTTTAAGCACTTTGATATTTTTGTTTAACCAAGTTTCATCGAAATGCACAAAATGGTCTAAAACGTCTCCAAATGCGATTTGAAGTTATTTTGTGCACTTTGATGTTTTGTGTGAAAAGTTTTATCGAAATGCTCAAAATGGTCTAAAACGGTTTCAAATGTGATTTTAAGCGCTTTGATATTTTTGTGTAATCAAGTTTTTTTGAAATGCACAACATGTTCTAAAACGTCTCCAAATGCGATTTGAAGCTATATTGTGCACTTTGATGTTTTGTGTAATGAAACGCACAAAATGGTCTAAAACGCCTGTTTTCTGTGAAAATTTTCATCGAAATGCAAAAAATTGTCTAAAACGTCTCCAAATGCGATTTGAAGCTATTTTGTGCACTTTGTTGTTTTGTGTGAAAAGTTTCATCGAAAAGCACAAAATTGTCTAAAACGTCTCCAAATACGATTTGAAGCTATTTTGTGCACTTTGATGTTTTTGTGTGAAAAGTTTTTTCGAAATACACAAAATGGTCTAAAACGTCTCCAAATGCGATTTGAAGCTATTTTGTGCACTTTGATGTTTTTTTCTGAAAAGTTTCATCGAAATGCACAAAATGGTCCAAAACGTCTCCAAATGCGATTTAAAGCTATTTTGTGCACTTTAATGTTTTGTGTGAAAAGTTTTATCGAAATTCTCAAAATGGTCTAAAACGGTTTCAAATGTGATTTTAAGCACTTTGATGTTTTTGTGTAATCAAGTTTCATCAAAATGCACAAAATGGTTTAAAACGTCTGCAAATGCGATTTGAACCTATTTTGTGCACTTTGATGTTTTGTGTAATCCAGTTTCATCGAAATGTACAAAATTGTCTAAAACCTCTCAAAATGCGATTTGAAGCTATTTTGTGCACTTTGATGTTTTTGTGTGAAAAGTTTCATCGAAATTCACAAAATTGTCTAAAACGTCTCCAAATACGATATTAAGCTATTGTATGCACTTTGATGTTTTTGAGTGAAAAGTTTTTTCGAAATGCACAAAATGGTCTAAAACGTCTCCAAATGCGATTTGGAGCTCTTTTGTGCACTTTGATGTTTTGTGTAAAAAGTTTGCTATTTTGTGCACTTTAATGTTTTGTGTAAAAAGTTTTATCGAAATGCTAAAAATTGTCTAAAACGGTTTCAAATGTGATTTTAAGCACTTTGATATTTTTGTGTAATCAAGTTTTTTCGAAATGCACAACATGGTCTAAAACGTCTCCAAATGCGATTTGAAGCTATTTTGTGCACTTTGATGGTTTTGTGTAAAAAGTTTCATCGAAATTCACAAAATGGTCAAAAACGTCTCCAAATGCGATTTGAAACTATTTTGTGCACTTTGTTGTTTTGTGTGAAAAGTTTCATCGAAATGCACAAAATGGTCTAAAACGGTTTCAAATGTGATTTTAAGCACTTTGATATTTTTGTGTAATCAAGTTTTTTTCGAAATCCACAAAATGGTCTAAAACGTCTCCAAATGCGATTTGAAGTTATTTTGTGCACTTTGAAGTTTTGTGTAATGAAACGCACAAAATGGTCTAAAACGTCTCCAAATGCGATTTGAAGCTATTTTGTGCACTTTGTTGTTTTGTGTGAAAAGTTTCATCGAAATGCACAAATTGGTCTAAAACGTCTCCAAATACGATATTAAGCTATTGTATGCACTTTGTTGTTTTTGTGTGAAAATTTTTTTCGAATTACACAAAATGGTCTAAAACGTCTCCAAATGCGATTTGGAGCTCTTTTGTGCACTTTGATGTTTTGTGTCAAAAGTTTTATAGAAATGCTCGAAATGGTCTAAAACGGTTTCAAATGTGATTTTAAGCACTTTGATGTTTTTGTGTAACCAAGTTTCATCGAAATGCACAAAAAAATCTAAAACGTCTCCAAATGCGATTTAGAGCTATTTTGTGCACTTTAATGTTTTGTGTGAAAAGTGTTATCGAAATGCACAAAATGGTCTAAAACGGTTTCAAATGTGATTTGAAGCTATTTTGTGCACTTTGTGGTTTTGTGTGAAAGTTTTATCGAAATGCACAAAATAGTCTAAAACGGTTTCAAATGTGATTTTAAGCACTTTGATATTTTTGTGTAATCAAGTTTCATCGAAATGCACAAAATGGTCTAAAACGTCTGCAAATGCGATTTGAAGCTATTTTGTGATTTTAAGAACTTTGATATTTTTGTGTAATCAAGTTTCATCGAAATGCACAAAATGGTCTAAAACGTCTGCAAATGCGATTTGAAGCTATTTGTGCACTTTGATGGTTTTGTGTAAAAAGTTTCATCGAAATGCACAAAATGGTCAAAAACGTCTCCAAATGCGATTTGAAGCTATTCTGTGCACTTTGTTGTTTTGTGGGAAAAGTTTCATCGAAATGCACAAAATGGTCTAAAACGGTTTCAAATGTGATTTTAAGCACTTTGATATTTTTGTGTAATCAAGTTTTTTCAAAATGCACAACATGGTCTAAAACGTCTCCAAATGCGATTTGAAGCTATTTTGTGCACTTTGTAGTTTTTTGTGAAAAGTTTCATCGAAACGCACAAAATTGTCTAAAACGTCTCCAAATACGATATTAAGCTATTGTATGCACTTTGTTGTTTTTGTGTGAAAAGTTTCATCGAAATGCTCAAAATGGTCTAAAACGTCTCCAAGTGCGATTTGAAGCTATTTTGTGCACTTTGATGTTTTTTTTGTGAAAAGTTTAATCGAAATGCACAAAATGGTCTAAAACGTCTCTAAATGCGATTTGAAGCTATTTTGTGCACATTGATGTTTTTGTGTGAAAAGTTTGATCGAAATGCACTATTTTGTGCACATTGATGTTTTTGTGTGAAAAGTTTGATCGAAATGCACAAAATGGTCTAAAACGTCTCCAAATGCGATTTGAAGCTATTTTGTGCACTTTGATGTTTTGTGTGAAAAGTTTCACCAAAATGCACAAAATGGTCTAAAACGTTTCCAAATGCGATTTGGAGCTCTTTTGTGCACTTTGATGTTTTGTGTAAAAAGTTTGCTATTTTGTGCACTTTAATGTTTTGTGTGAAAAGTTTTATCGAAATGCTCAAAATTGTCTAAAACGGTTTCAAATGTGATTTTAAGCACTTTGATATTTTTGTGTAAAAAAGTTTCATCGAAATGCACAAAATGGTCTAAAACGTCTCTAAATGCGATTTGAAGCTATTTTGTGCACTTTGTCGTTTTTGTGTGAAAAGTTTCATCGAAATGCTCAAAATTGTCTAAAACGTCTCCAAATGCGATTTGAAGCTATTTTGTGCACTTTGATGTTTTTTTGTGGAAAGTTTCATCGAAATGCACAAAATGGTCTAAAACGTCTCTAAATGCGATTTGAAGCTATTTTGTGCACTTTGATGTTTTTGTGTGAAAAGTTTCATCGAAATGCACAAAATGGTCTAAAACGTCTCTAAATGCGATTTGAAGCTATTTTGTGCACTTTGTCGTTTTTGTGTGAAAAGTTTCATCGAAATGCTCAAAATGGTCTAAAACGTCTCCAAATGCTATTTGAAGCTATTTTGTGCACTTTGATGTTTTTGTGTGAAAAGTTTCATCGAAATGCACAAAATGGTCTAAAACGGTTTCAAATGTGATTTTAAGCACTTTGATGTTTTTGTGTAATCAAGTTTTTTCGAAATGCACAAAATGGTCTAAAACGTCTCCAAATGCGATTTGAAGTTATTTTGTGCACTTTGATGTTTTGTGTGAAAAGTTTTATCGAAATGCTCAAAATGGTCTAAAACGGTTTCAAATGTGATTTTAAGCACTTTGATATTTTTGTGTAATCAAGTTTCATCGAAATGCACAAAATGGTCTAAAACGTCTGCAAATGCGATTTGAAGCTATTGTGTGATTTTAAGAACTTTGATATTTTTGTGTAATCAAGTTTCATCGAAATGCACAAAATGGTCTAAAACGTCTCCAAATGCGATTTGAAGCTATTTTGTGCACTTTGATGGTTTTGTGTGAAAAGTTTCATCGAAATGCACAAAATGGTCAAAAACGTCTCCAAATACGACAATAAGCTTTTGTATGCACATTGATGTTTTTGTGTGAAAAGTCTCATCGAAATGCACAAAATGGTCTAAAACGTCTCCAAATGCGATTTGAAGCTATTTTGTGCACTTTGATGTTTTGTGTAATGAAACGCACAAAATGGTCTAAAACGTCTCCGAATACGATATTAAGCTATTTTATGCACTTTGATGTTTTTGTGTGAAAAGTTTTTTCGAAATGCACAAAATGGTCTAAAACGTCTCCAAATGCGATTTGGAGCTCTTTTGTGCACTTTGATGTTTTGTGTCAAAAGTTTTATAGAAATGCTCGAAATGTTCTAAAACGGTTTAAAATGTGATTTTAAGCACTTTCATGTTTTTGTGTAACCAAGTTTCATCGAAATGCACAAAATGGTTTAAAACGTCTGCAAATGCGATTTGAAGCTATTTTGTGCACTTTGATGTTTTGTGTAATCCAGTTTCATCGAAATGTACAAAATTGTCTAAAACCTCTCAAAATGCGATTTGAAGCTATTTAGTGCACTTTGATTTTTTTGTGTGAAAAGTTTCATCGAAATGCACAAAATTGTCTAAAACGTCTCCAAATGCGATTTGGAGCTCTTTTGTGCACTTTGATGTTTTGTGTAAAAAGTTTTATCGAAATTCTCAAAATGGTCTAAAACGGTTTCAAATGTGATTTTAAGCACTTTGATGTTTTTGTGTAATCAAGTTTCATCGAAATGAACAAAATGGTTTAAAACGTCTGCAAATGCGATTTGAACATATTTTGTGCACTTTGATGTTTTGTGTAATCCAGTTTCATCGAAATGTACAAAATTGTCTAAAGCTTCTCAAAATGCGATTTGAAGCTATTTTGTGCACTTTGATGTTTTTGTGTGAAAAGTTTCATCGAAATTCTCAAAATTGTCTAAAACGTCTCCAAATACGATATTAAGCTATTGTATCCACTTTGATGTTTTTGAGTGAAAAGTTTTTTCGAAATGCACAAAATGGTCTAAAACATCTCCAAATGCGATTTGGAGCTCTTTTGTGCACTTTGATGTTTTGTGTAAAAAGTTTGCTATTTTGTGCACTTTAATGTTTTGAGTGAAAAGTTTTATCGAAATGCTCAAAATTGTCTAAAACGGTTTCAAATGTGATTTTAAGCACTTTGATATTTTTGTGTAATCAAGTTTTTTCGAAATGCACAACATGGTCTAAAACGTCTCCAAATGCGATTTGAAGCTATTTTGTGCACTTTGATGTTTTGTGTAATGAAACGCACAAAATGGTCTAAAACGTCTCCGAATACGATATTAAGCTATTTTATGCACTTTGATGTTTTTGTGTGAAAAGTTTTTTCGAAATGCACAAAATGGTCTAAAACGTCTCCAAATGCGATTTGGAGCTCTTTTGTGCACTTTGATGTTTTGTGTCAAAAGTTTTATAGAAATGCTCGAAATGTTCTAAAACGGTTTCAAATGTGATTTTAAGCACTTTCATGTTTTTGTGTAACCAAGTTTCATCGAAATGCACAAAATGGTTTAAAACGTCTGCAAATGCGATTTGAAGCTATTTTGTGCACTTTGATGTTTTGTGTAACCAAGTTTCATCGAAATGCACAAAAAAATCTAAAACGTCTCCAAATGCGATTTAAAGCTATTTTGTGCACTTTAATATTTTGTGTGAAAAGTTTTATCGAAATGCTCAAAATGGTCTAAAACGGTTTCAAATGTGATTTTAAGCACTTTGATGTTTTTGTGTAATCAAGTTTCATCGAAATGCACAAAATGGTTTAAAACGTCTGCAAATGCGATTTGATGCTATTTTGTGCACTTTGATGTTTTGTGTAATCCAGTTTCATCGAAATGTACAAAATTGTCTAAAACCTCTCAAAATGCGATTTGAAGCTATTTTGTGCACTTTGATTTTTTTGTGTGAAAAGTTTCATCGAAATGCACAAAATTGTCTAAAACGTCTCAAAATGCGATTTGGAGCTCTTTTGTGCACTTTGATGTTTTGTGTAAAAAGTTTTATAGAAATGCTCGAAATGGTCTAAAACGTCTTCAAATGTGATTTGAAGCTATTTTGTGCACTTTGTTGTTTTTTGTGAAAAGTTTCATCGAAACGCACAAAATTGTCTAAAACGTCTCCAAATACGATATTAAGCTATTGTATGCACTTTGTTGTTTTTGTGTGAAAAGTTGCATCGAAATGCTCAAAATGGTCTAAAACGTCTCCAAGTGCGATTTGAAGCTATTTTGTGCACTTTGATGTTTTTTTGTGAAAAGTTTAATCGAAATGCACAAAATGGTCTAAAACGTCTCCAAATGCGATTTGAAGCTATTTTGTGCACTTTGATGTTTTGTGTGAAAAGTTTCACCAAAATGCACAAAATGGTCTAAAACGTCTCCAAATCCGCTTTGAAGCTAATCTAAGCACTTTGATGTTTTTATGTTTCAAGTTTTTTCGAAATTCACAAAATTGTCTAAAACGTCTCCAAATCCGTTTTGAAGCTAATCTAAGCACTTTGATGTTTTTATGTTAACAAGTTTTTTCGAAATTCACAAAATTGTCTAAAACGTCTCAAAATACGATTTGAAGCTCTTTTGTGCACTTTGATGTTTTGTGTAATAAGTTTTATAGAAACGCACAAAATGGTCTAAAACGGTTTCAAATGTGATTTTAAGCACTTTGATATTTTTGTTTAATTAAGTTTCATCGAAATGCACAAAATGGTCTAAAACGTCTCCAAATGCGATTTGAAGCTGTTTTTGTGTGAAAAGTTTTTTCGAATTACACAAAATGGTCTAAAACGTCTCCAAATGCGATTTGAAAATCTTTTGTGGACTTTGATGTTTTGTGTCAAAAGTTTTATAGAAATGCTCGAAATGGTCTCAAACGGTTTCAAATGTGATTTTAAGCACTTTCATGTTTTTGTGTAACCAAGTTTCATCGAAATGCACAAAAAAATCTAAAACGTCTCCAAATCCGTTTTGAAGCTAATCTAAGCACTTTGATGTTTTTATGTTAACAAGTTTTTTCGAAATTCACAAAATTGTCTAAAACGTCTCCAAATACGATTTGAAGCTCTTTTGTGCACTTTGATGTTTTGTGTAATAAGTTTTATAGAAACGCACAAAATGGTCTAAAACGGTTTCAAATGTGATTTTAAGCACTTTGATATTTTTGTTTAACCAAGTTTCATCGAAATGCACAAAATGGTCTAAAACGTCTCCAAATGCGATTTGAAGCTGTTTTTGTGTGAAAAGTTTTTTCGAAATACACAAAATTTTAAGCACTTTGATGTTTTTGTGTAATCAAGTTTCATCGAAATGTACAAAATTGTCTAAAACCTCTCAAAATGCGATTTGAAGCTATTTTGTGCACTTTGATGTTTTTGTGTGAAAAGTTTCATCGAAATTCACAAAATTGTCTAAAACGTCTCCAAATACGATATTAAGCTATTGTATGCACTTTGATGTTTTGGAGTGAAACGTTTTTTCGAAATGCACAAAATGGTCTAAAACGTCTCCAAATGCGATTTGGAGCTCTTTTGTGCACTTTGATGTTTTGTGTAAAAAGTTTGCTATTTTGTGCACTTTAATGTTTTGTGTGAAAAGTTTTATCGAAATGCTCAAAATTGTCTAAAACGGTTTCAAATGTTTCATTACTACTCAACTTATCAGATGTTATCTTAAATAGTGTTGTCATTTTTGTAATCAATATTATCGGTATCGATATAAATCTTCAACCATCTTTAATATTTATTACCAAAATTGTTAGGCATATAGGGCTACGTGTTCCGTTTTTCTGAATCGGAATTAATTTTAAGTGTACAATAATATTGTTATACGTCAGTATAAACTGTACTTATACTCGACGCAAAGTATTCAAGTTCCATATTAGACTGTTGCTCAATTAGTTTGCTTTTACTCACGGTAGATAAATTAATTTCTTTTACCTAATAACAATTTGTTGGCACCGGTGTAGAGGAGGTTGTAAAATGACATTCGCGCGCTGTTTGATCGTAGGCCTATAACGGTCAATCTTCGAGTTTCCAATAACAACCCCGCCTTCTAATTTAAATGTTAAAACGTTTTGTCCCACGCTTGAGTAGGCTCGGCTAACAAAATTCATTTTGTCGCGACTAAACGAATTTTGTTGCAACAAAACGAATTTTGTCTACACAGAATAAATTTTGTCTACACAGAATGAATTTTGTCTACACAGAATGAATTTTGTCTACACAGAATAAATGTTGTCTACACAGAATACATTTTGTCGCCACAAAATGAATTTTGTCCACACAGAATTAATTTTGTCTACACAGAATTAATTTTGTCTACACAAAATGAATTTTGTCGTTACAGAATGAATTTTGTCGCCACAAAATGAATTTTGTTGTTACAGAATGAATTTTGTCTACACAGAATGAATTTTGTCAACACAGAATTAATTTTGCATACAAAGAATGAATTTTGTTTACACAGAATTAATTTTGTCAAGACAAAATGAATTTTGTCAAGACAAAATTAATTTTGTCCACACAGAATAAATTTTTGTCAACACAAAATGAATTTTGTCAATACAAAATTAATTTTGTGTTGACAAAATTCATTCTGTGTAGACAAAATTCATTCTGTAACAAACAACGTAATTTTGATTAATTAATCAGTTTTTAATTAATATTTCCAAAAGCAGAAGTTAGTGATTATCGCCCACAAACACAGAAGGTACGATTGGTGTCTAACGCCGACTATGGGTGTTCAACGCATGTCCCCAGGGGTTTCAAACGCCGCCCGTGGCACTAAGAGATATCTTTCAAGTAGCGTACTGGTTGCGCTTCATTGTTCCTAGATTGCATTAACCAAATTTCTTCGATCTATCTCTCTCTCTCGCTGATCTATCTCTCTCGCTGATCTATCTCTCTCTCGCTGATCTATCTCTCTCTCTCGCTGAGCTATCTCTCTCTCGCTGATCTATCTCTCTCTCGCTGATCTATCTCTCTCTCGCTGATCTGTCTCTCTCTCGCTGATCTATCTCTCTCTCTTGCTGATCTATCTCTCTCTCTCTCGCTGATCTATCTCTCTCTCGCTGATCTATCTCTCTCTCACTGATCTATCTCTCTCTCACTGATCTATCTCTCTCTCACTGATCTATCTCTCTCTCGCTGATCTATCTCTCTCTCTCGCTGATCTATCTCTCTCTCGCTGATCTATCTCTCTCTCGCTGATCTATCTCTCTCTCTCTCGCTGATCTATCTCTCTCTCGTTGATCTAATAGCTTCAAAACGGATTTGGAGACGTTTTAGACCATTGTGTGCATTTCTATGAAACTTTTCACACAAAAACATCAAAGTGCACAAAATAGCTTCAAATCGCATTTGGAGAACGTTTTAGACCATTTTGTGCATTTCGATGAAACTTGGTTACAAAAAAACATCAAAGTGCTTAAAATCACATCTGAAACCGTTTTAGACCATTTTGAGCAATTCTATAAAACTTTTAACAAAAAACGTTTTAGACCATTTTGTGCATTTCGATGAAACTTGATTACATAAAAACATCAAAGTGCTTAAAATCACATTTGAAACCGTTTTAGAACATTTTGAGCATTTCGAAAAAACTTGTTAACATAAAAACACCAAAGTGCTTAGAATAGCTTCAAAACGGATTTTGAGGCGTTTTAGACCATTTTGTGCATTTCGATGAAACTTTTAACACAAAACATCAAAGTGCACAAAATAGCTTCAAATCGCATTTGGAGGCGTTTTAGACCATTTTGTGCATTTCGATGAAACTTTTCACACAAAAACATGTGCATACAATAGCTTAATATCGTATTTGGAGACGTTTTAGACCATTTTGTGCAATTCGATGAAACTTTTCACACAAAAACATCAAAGTGCACAAAATAGCTTTAAATCGCATTTGGAGACGTTTTAGACCATTTTGAGCATTTCGATGAAACTTTTTTTACAAAAAAACAAAGTGCATACAACAGCTTAATATCGTAGACAAGCAATCATTGTGGGTGATTTGATGTCTGATGAGTTCGCTCTACCCTGGGGTGTACCACAGGGATCCGTAAAAGGTCCACTCGATTTCATCTTATACACTGGACCACTCAGCAACATCATTGATTCCCACCCGGAAGTTCGTCATATGATCTATGCAGATGACACTCAACTATATTTAATCATGAAACCTACACATCACTCTGAATCTGTTAACAGCCTTGAATCATGCATTGCAGATGTTCGCTCATGGGCCATTCAAAATAAACTCATGCTCAACGACTCCAAGACTGAAATGATCCATTTTCATTCAAAGTTCCGTGAGGCATCATCATTTCCTTTGGTCCATATCGGAGATACTAGTGTCTCTACCTCCAGCTCAGCCAGAAATCTAGGCGTCCAACTAGACAACAGCCTCGGTTTAAAAGAACACATTCGTAATGTTTGCCGTGGTGCTTCCTTTGGAATTTACCAGATCGGCCAGATTCGTAAGTACCTTGACAAAACATCAACTGAACGTCTTGTTCATGCTTTTGTTTCATCTCGTCTGGACTGTAATAACTCGCTTCTGTACGGCCTACCAACTTCTTATCTGTCTCCTCTTCAACGAATTCAAAATTCCGCCGCAAGACTTATCACTGGCACTAAACGACATGAACATATTTCTCCCGTTTTACGTGACTTACACTGGTTGCCTGTTGATCAGCGCATTCGTTTTAAAATCCTGTTGCTGACATATAAGGCCATCAACGGATGTGCTCCAGCCTACATATGTGACATCATTACTCCGTCAACCAACTCTTCGCTTCGTTCATCCAGCCGACTTCTTCTAAAACCTGGACCCCGTTCCAGAACTCGGTTTTACGGTGATCGTGCTTTCGCTGTCGCAGCCCCAAAACTCTGGAACACTCTACCACTCGAAATACGCTCATCAAAATCTGTTATCACATTTAAAACTAAACTCAAAACTCATCTCTTCAGAGAAGCATAATCGCACGCTACTACTTGCACTGATCTTGGAAAACACAGCGCTTTGAAACCTTTGTCTCTTGCGCTTTATAAATGTTATTTATTATTATTATTATTAATATCGTATTTGGAGACGTTTTAGAATATTTTGTGCATTTCGATGAAACTTTTCACACAAAACAATAAAGTGCACAAAATAGCTTCAAATCGCATTTGGAGACGTTTTAGACCATTTTTTGCGTTTCATTACACAAAACATCAAAGTGCACAAAATAGCTTCAAATCTTATTTGGAGACGTTTTAGACCATTTTGTGCGTTTCATTACACAAAACATCAAAGTGCACAAAATAGCTTCAAATCGCAATCGGAGACGTTTTAGACCATGTTGTGCATTTCGAAAAAACTTGATTACACAAAAATATCAAAGTGCTTAAAATCACATTTGAAACTGTTTTAGACCATTTTGAGCATTTCGATAAAACTTTTCACACAAAACATTGAAGTGCACAAAATAGCTTTAAATCGCATTTGGAGACGTTTTAGATTTTTTTGTGCATTTCGATGAAACTTGGTTACACAAAAACATCAAAGTGCTTAAAATCACATTTGAAACCGTTTTATACCATTTCGAGCATTTCTATAAAACTTTTGACACAAAACATCAAAGTGCACAAAAGAGCTTCAAATCGCAATCGGAGACGTTTTAGACCATGTTGTGCATTTCGAAAAAACTTGATTACACAAAAATATCAAAGTGCTTAAAATCACATTTGAAACCGTTTTAGACAATTTTGAGCATTTCAATAAAACTTTTCACACAAAACATTAAAGTGCACAAAATAGCAAACTTTTTACACAAAACATCAAAGTGCACAAAAGAGCTCCAAATCGCATTCGGAGACGTTTTAGACCATTTTGTGCATTTCTAAAAAACTTTTCACTCAAAAACATCAAAGTGCATACAATAGCTTAATGTCGTATTTGGAGACGTTTTAGACAATTTTGTGCATTTCGATGAAACTTTTCAAACAAAAACATCAAAGTGCTTCAAATCGCGTTTTGAGAGGTTTTAGACAATTTTGTACATTTCGATGAAACTGGATTACACAAAACATCAAAGTGCACAAAATAGCTTCAAATCGCCTTTGCAGCCGTTTTAGACCATTTTGTGCATTTCGATGAAACTTGATTACACAAAAACATCAAAGTGCTTAAAATCTCATTTGAAACCGTTTTAGACCATTTTGAGCATTTCGATAAAACTTTTGACACAAAACATCAAAGTGCACAAAAGAGCTCCAAATCGCATTTGGAGACGTTTTAGACCATTTTGTGCATTTCGATGAAACTTTTCACACAAAAACATCAAAGTGCACAAAATAGCTTCAAATCGCATTTGCAGACGTTTTAGACAATTTTGTGCATTTCGATGAAACTTTTTACACAAAACCATCAAAGTGCACAAAATAGCTTCAAATCGCATTTGCAGACGTTTTAGACAATTTTGTGCATTTCGATGAAACTTGATTACACAAAAATATCAAAGTGCTTAAAATCACATTTGAAACCGTTTTAGACCATTTTGAGCATTTCGATAAAATTTTTCACACAAAACATGAAAGTGCACAAAATAGCTTCAAATCGCATTTTCAGACGTTTTAGACCATTTTGTGCATTTCGATGAAACTTGATTACACAAAAACATCAAAGTGCTTAAAATCACATTTGAAACCGTTTTAGACCATTTTGAGCATTTCGATAAAACTTTTCACACAAAACATCAAAGTGCACAAAATAACTTCAAATCGCATTTAGAGACGTTTTAGACCATTTTGTGCATTTCGTGAAAACTTTTCAGACAAAAACAACAAAGTGCATACAATAGCTTAATATCATATTTGGAGACGTTTTAGACCATTTTCTGCATTTCGATGAAACTTTTCACACAAAAACATCAAAGTGCACAAAATAACTTCAAATCGCATTTAGAGACGTTTTAGACAATTTTGTGCATTTCGTCAAAACTTTTCAGACAAAAACAACAAAGTGCATACAATAGCTTAATATCATATTTGGAGACGTTTTAGACCATTTTGTGCATTTCGATGAAACTTTTCACACAAAAACATCAAAGTGCACAAAATATCTTCAAATCGCATTTGGAGACGTTTTAGACCATTTTGTGCATTTCTATGAAACTTTTCACACAAAAACATCAAAGTGCACACAATATCTTCAAATCGCATTTGGAGACGTTTTAGACCATTTTGTGCATTTCGATGAAACGTTTCACACAAAACAACAAAGTTCACAAAATAGCTTCAAATCGCA
Organism: Antedon mediterranea; assembly: GCF_964355755.1. Lineage (NCBI taxonomy): Eukaryota > Metazoa > Echinodermata > Crinoidea > Comatulida > Antedonidae > Antedon > Antedon mediterranea. The sequence goes on from NW_027306096.1 coordinate 25,426, forward strand.
TTTGGAGACGTTTTAGACCATTTTGTGCATTTCGAAAAAACTTGTTAACATAAAAACATCAAAGTGCTTAGATTAGCTTCAAAACGGATTTGGAGACGTTTTAGACCATTTTGTGCATTTTGGTTAAACTTTTCACACAAAACATCAAAGTGCACAATATAGCTTCAAATCGCATTTGGAGACGTTTTAGACCATTTTGTGCGTTTCATTACACAAAACATCAAAGTGCACAAAATAGCTTCAAATCGCATTTGGAGACGTTTTAGACCATTTTGTGCATTTTGGTGAAACTTTTCACACAAAAACATCAATGTGCATACAAAAGCTTATTATCGTATTTTGAAACGTTTTAGACCAATTTGTGCATTTCAAAAAAACTTTTCACACAAAAACATCAAAGTGCATACAATAGCTTAATATCGTATTTGGAGACGTTTTAGACAATTTTGTGCATTTCGATGAAACTTTTCACACAAAAACATCAAAGTGCACAAAATAGCTTCAAATCGCATTTTGAGAGGTTTTAGACAATTTTGTACATTTCGATGAAACTGGATTACACAAAACATCAAAGTGCACAAAATAGCTTCAAATCGCATTTGCAGACGTTTTAGACCATTTTGTGCATTTCGATAAAACTTTTTACACAAAAACATCAAAATACATACAATAGCTTAATATCGTATTTGGAGACGTTTTAGAACATTTTGTCCATTTCGATGAAACTTTTCACACAAAAACATCAAAGTGCACAAAATTGCTTCAAATCGCATTTGGAGACGTTTTAGACCATTTTGAGCATTTCGATAAAACTTTTCACACAAAACATCAAAGTGCACAAAATAACTTCAAATCGCATTTAGAGACGTTTTAGACCATTTTGTGCATTTCGTGAAAACTTTTCAGACAAAAACAACAAAGTGCATACAATAGCTTAATATCATATTTGGAGACGTTTTAGACCATTTTCTGCATTTCGATGAAACTTTTCACACAAAAACATCAAAGTGCACAAAATAACTTCAAATCGTATTTAGAGACGTTTTAGACCATTTTGTGCATTTCGTCAAAACTTTTCAGACAAAAACAACAAAGTGCATACAATAGCTTAATATCATATTTAGAGACGTTTTAGACCATTTTGTGCATTTCGATGAAACTTTTCACACAAAAACATCAAAGTGCACAAAATATCTTCAAATCGCATTTGGAGACGTTTTAGACCATTTTGTGCATTTCTATGAAACTTTTCACACAAAAACATCAAAGTGCACACAATATCTTCAAATCGCATTTGGAGACGTTTTAGACCATTTTGTGCATTTCGATGAAACGTTTCACACAAAACAACAAAGTGCACAAAATAGCTTCAAATCGCATTTGGAGACGTTTTAGACCATTTTGTGCATTTCGATGAAACTTGGTTAAACAAAAATATCAAAGTGCTTAAAATCACATTTGAAACCGTTTTAGACCATTTTGTGCATTTCTATAAAACTTTTTACACAAAACATCAAAGTGCACAAAAGAGCTTCAAATCGTATTTGGAGACGTTTTAGACCATTTTGTGCATTTCGAAAAAACTTGTTAACATAAAAACATCAAAGTGCTTAGATTAGCTTCAAAACGGATTTGGAGACGTTTTAGACCATTTTGTGCATTTTGGTTAAACTTTTCACACAAAACATCAAAGTGCACAATTATAGCTTCAAATCGCATTTGGAGACGTTTTAGACCATTTTGTGCGTTTCATTACACAAAACATCAAAGTGCACAAAATAGCTTCAAATCGCATTTGGAGACGTTTTAGACCATTTTGTGCATTTTGGTGAAACTTTTCACACAAAAACATCAATGTGCATACAAAAGCTTATTATCGTATTTTGAAACGTTTTAGACCAATTTGTGCATTTCGAAAAAACTTTTCACACAAAAACATCAAAGTGCAAACAATAGCTTAATATCGTATTTGGAGACGTTTTAGACAATTTTGTGCATTTCGATGAAACTTTTCACACAAAAACATCAAAGTGCACAAAATAGCTTCAAATCGCATTTTGAGAGGTTTTAGACAATTTTGTACATTTCGATGAAACTGGATTACACAAAACATCAAAGTGCACCAAATAGCTTCAAATCGAATTTGCAGACGTTTTAGACCATTTTGTGCATTTCGATAAAACTTTTCACACAAAAACATCAAAATACATACAATAGCTTAATATCGTATTTGGAGACGTTTTAGAACATTTTGTCCATTTCGATGAAACTTTTCACACAAAAACATCAAAGTGAACAAAATAGCTTCAAATCGTATTTGGAGACGTTTTAGACAATTTTGTGCATTTCGATGAAAATTTTCACACAAAACAACAAAGTGCACAAAATAGCTTCAAATCGCATTTGGAGACATTTTAGACCATTTTGTGCGTTTCATTACACAAAACATCAAAGTGCACAAAATAGCTTCAAATCGCATTTGGAGACGTTTTAGACCATGTTGTGCATTTCCAAAAAACTTGAATACACAAAAATATCAAAGTGCTTAAAATCACATTTGAAACCGTTTTAGACCATTTTGAGCATTTCGATAAAACTTTTCACACAAAACATTAAAGTGCTTAAAATCACATTTGAAAACGTTTTAGACCATTTCGAGCATTTCTATAAAACTTTTTACACAAAACATCAAAGTGCACAAAAGAGCTCCAAATCGCATTTGGAGACGTTTTAGACCATTTTGTGCATTTCGAAAAAACTTTCACACAAAAACATCAAAGTGCATACAATAGCTTAATATCGTATTTGGAGACGTTTTAGACAATTTTGTGCATTTCGATGAAACTTTTCACACAAAAACATCAAAGTGCACAAAATAGCTTCAAATCGCATTTTGAGAGGTTTTAGACAATTTTGTACATTTCGATGAAACTGGATTACACAAAACATCAAAGTGCACAAAATAGCTTCAAATCGCATTTGCAGACGTTTTAGACCATTTTGTGCATTTCGATCAAACTTTTCACACAAAAACATCAATGTGCACAAAATAGCTTCAAATCGCATTTAGAGACGTTTTAGACCATTTTGTGCATTTCTATGAAACTTTTCACACAAAAAACTCAAAGTGCACAAAATAGCTTCAAATCGCATTTGGAGACGTTTTAGACCATTTTGAGCATTTCGATGAAACTTTTCACAAAAAAACAACAAAGTGCATACAATAGCTTTATCGTATTTGGAGACGTTTTAGACAATTCTGTGCGTTTCGATGAAACTTGTCACAAAAAACAACAAAGTGCACAAAATAGCTTCAAATCGCATTTAGAGACGTTTTAGACCATTTTGTGCATTTCGATGAAACTTTTCACACAAAAACATCAAAGTGCACAAAATAGCTTCAAATCGCATTTGGAGAGGTTTTAGACCATTTTGAGCATTTCGATGAAACTTTTCACACAAAAACAACAAAGTGCATACAATAGCTTAATATCGTATTTGGAGACGTTTAAGACAATTTTGTGCGTTTCGATGAAACTTTTCAAAAAAAACAACAAAGTGCACAAAATAGCTTCAAATCGCATTTGGAGACGTTTTAGACCATGTTGTGCATTTCGAAAAAATTTGATTACACAAAAATATCAAAGTGCTTAAAATCACATTTGAAACCGTTTTAGACAATTTTGTGCATTTCGAAAAAACTTTTCACACAAAAACATCAAAGTGCACAAAATAGCTTCAAATCGCATTTTGAGAGGTTTTAGACAATTTTGTACATTTCGATGAAACTGGATTACACAAAACATCAAAGTGCACAAAATGGCTTCAAATCGCATTTGCAGACGTTTTAAACCATTTTGTGCATTTCGATGAAACTTGATTACACAAAAACATCAAAGTGCTTAAAATCACATTTGAAACAGTTTTAGACCATCTTGAGCATTTCGATAAAACTTTTCACACAAAACATTAAAGTGCACAAAATAGCTTTAAATCGCATTTGGAGACGTTTTAGACCATTTTGTGCATTTCGATGAAACTTTTCACACAAAAACATCAAAGTGCACAAAATAGCTTCAAATCGCATTTGGAGACGTTTTAGACCATTTTGTGCATTTCGATGAAACTTGGTTAAACAAAAATATCAAAGTGCTTAAAATCACATTTGAAACCGTTTTAGACCATTTTGTGAATTTCTATAAAACTTTTTACACAAAACATCAAAGTGCACAAAATAGCTTCAAATCGCATTTGGAGACGTTTTAGACCATTTTGTGCGTTTCATTACACAAAACATCAAAGTGCACAAAATAGCTTCAAATCGCATTTGGAGACGTTTTCGACCATTTTGTGCATATTGATGAGACTTTTCACACAAAAACATCAATGTGCATACAAAAGCTTATTATCGTATTTGGAGACGTTTTTGACTATTTTGTGCATTTCGATGAAACTTTTCACACAAAAACAACAAAGTGCATACAATAGCTTAATATCGTATTTGGAGACGTTTTAGACCATTTTGTGCATTTCGATCAAACTTTTCACACAAAAACATCAATGTGCACAAAATAGCTTCAATTCGCATTTAGAGACGTTTTAGACCATTTTGTGCATTTCGATGAAACTTTTCACAAAAAACAACAAAGTGCACAAAATAGCTTCAAATCGCATTTGGAGACGTTTTAGACCATGTTGTGCATTTCGAAAAAATTTGATTACACAAAAATATCAAAGTGCTTAAAATCACATTTGAAACCGTTTTAGACAATTTTGTGCATTTCGAAAAAACTTTTCACACAAAAACATCAAAGTGCACAAAATAGCTTCAAATCGCATTTTGAGAGGTTTTAGACAATTTTGTACATTTCGATGAAACTGGATTACACAAAACATCAAAGTGCACAAAATGGCTTCAAATCGCATTTGCAGACGTTTTAAACCATTTTGTGCATTTCGATGAAACTTGATTACACAAAAACATCAAAGTGCTTAAAATCACATTTGAAACAGTTTTAGACCATCTTGAGCATTTCGATAAAACTTTTCACACAAAACATTAAAGTGCACAAAATAGCTTTAAATCGCATTTGGAGACGTTTTAGACCATTTTGTGCATTTCGATGAAACTTTTTACACAAAACATCAAAGTGCACAAAATAGCTTCAAATCGCATTTGGAGACGTTTTAGACCATTTTGTGCGTTTCATTACACAAAACATCAAAGTGCACAAAATAGCTTCAAATCGCATTTGGAGACGTTTTCGACCATTTTGTGCATATTGATGAGACTTTTCACACAAAAACATCAATGTGCATACAAAAGCTTATTATCGTATTTGGAGACGTTTTTGACTATTTTGTGCATTTCGATGAAACTTTTCACACAAAACCATCAAAGTGCACAAAATAGCTTCAAATCGCATTTGGAGACGTTTGAGACCATTTTGTGCATTTCGATTAAACTTGATAACACAAAAATATCAAAGTGCTTAAAATCACATTTGAAACCGTTTTAGACCATTTTCAGCATTTCGATAAAACTTTCACACAAAACATCAAAGTGCACAAAATAACTTCAAATCGCATTTAGAGACGTTTTAGAAAATGTTGTGCATTTCGTGAAAACTTTTCAGACAAAAACATCAAAGTACATACAATAGGTTCAAATCGCATTTGGAGACGTTTTAGACCATTTTGTGCATTTCGATGAAACTTTTCACACAAAACATAAAAGTGCACAAAATAGCTTCAAATCGCATTTGGAGACGTTTTAGACCATGTTGTGCATTTCGAAAAAACTTGATTACACAAAAATATCAAAGTGCTTAAAATCACATTTGAAATCGTTTTAGACCATTTTGAGCATTTCGATAAAACTTTTCACACAAAACATTAAAGTGCTTAAAATCACATTTGAAAACGCTTTAGACCATTTCGAGCATTTCCATAATACTTTTGACACAAAACATCAAAGTGCACAAAAGAGCTCCAAATCGCATTTGGAGACGTTTTAGACCATTTTGTGTATTTCGAAAAAACTTTTCACACAAAAACAACAAAGTGCATACAATAGCTTAATATCGTATTTGGAGACGTTTTAGACCATTTTGTGCATTTTGGTGAAACTTTTCACACAAAACAACAAAGTGCACAAAATAGCTTCAAATCGCATTTAGAGACGTTTTAAACCATTTTGTGCATTTCGATGAAACTTTTCACACAAAAACATCAAAGTGCACAAAATAGCTTCAAATCGCATTTGGAGACGTTTTAGACAATTTTGTGCATTTCGATGAAACTTGGTTAAACAAAAATATCAAAGTGCTTAAAATCACATTTGAAACCGTTTTAGACCATTTTGTGCATTTCTATAAAACTTTTTACACAAAACATCAAAGTGCACAAAATAGCTTCAAATCGCATTTGGAGACGTTTTAGACCATTTTGTGCGTTTCATTACACAAAACATCAAAGTGCACAAAATAGCTTCAAATCGCATTTGGAGACGTTTTCGACCATTTTGTGCATATTGATGAGACTTTTCACACAAAAACATCAATGTGCATACAAAAGCTTATTATCGTATTTGGAGACGTTTTTGACTATTTTGTGCATTTCGATGAAACTTTTCACACAAAACCATCAAAGTGCACAAAATAGCTTCAAATCGCATTTGGAGACGTTTGAGACCATTTTGTGCATTTCGATTAAACTTGATTACACAAAAATATCAAAGTGCTTAAAATCACATTTGAAACCGTTTTAGACCATTTTCAGCATTTCTATAAAACTTTTGACACAAAACATCAAAGTGCACAAAAGAGCTCCAAATCGCATTTGGAGACGTTTTAGACCATTTTGTGTATTTCGAAAAAACTTTTCACACAAAAACAACAAAGTGCATACAATAGCTTAATATCGTATTTGGAGACGTTTTAGACCATTTTGTGCATTTTGGTGAAACTTTTCACACAAAACAACAAAGTGCACAAAATAGCTTCAAATCGCATTTAGAGACGTTTTAAACCATTTTGTGCATTTCGATGAAACTTTTCACACAAAAACATCAAAGTGCACAAAATAGCTTCAAATCGCATTTGGAGACGTTTTAGACAATTTTGTGCATTTCGATGAAACTTGGTTAAACAAAAATATCAAAGTGCTTAAAATCACATTTGAAACCGTTTTAGACCATTTTGTGCATTTCTATAAAACTTTTTACACAAAACATCAAAGTGCACAAAATAGCTTCAAATCGCATTTGGAGACGTTTTAGACCATTTTGTGCGTTTCATTACACAAAACATCAAAGTGCACAAAATAGCTTCAAATCGCATTTGGAGACGTTTTCGACCATTTTGTGCATATTGATGAGACTTTTCACACAAAAACTTCAATGTGCATACAAAAGCTTATTATCGTATTTGGAGACGTTTTTGACTATTTTGTGCATTTCGATGAAACTTTTCACACAAAACCATCAAAGTGCACAAAATAGCTTCAAATCGCATTTGGAGACGTTTTAGACCATTTTGTGCATTTCGATTAAACTTGATTACACAAAAATATCAAAGTGCTTTTAGACCATTTTCAGCATTTCGATAAAACTTTCACACAAAACATCAAAGTGCACAAAATAACTTCAAATCGCATTTAGAGACGTTTTAGAAAATGTTGTGCATTTCGTGAAAACTTTTCAGACAAAAACATCAAAGTACATACAATAGGTTCAAATCGCGTTTGGAGACGTTTTAGACCATTTTGTGCATTTCGATGAAACTTTTCACACAAAACATAAAAGTGCACAAAATAGCTTCAAATCGCATTTGGAGACGTTTTAGACCATGTTGTGCATTTCGAAAAAACTTGATTACACAAAAATATCAAAGTGCTTAAAATCACATTTGAAACCGTTTTAGACCATTTTGAGCATTTCGATAAAACTTTTCACACAAAACATTAAAGTGCTTAAAATCACATTTGAAAACGCTTTAGACCATTTCGAGCATTTCCATAAAACTTTTTACACAAAACATCAAACTACACAAAAGAACTCCAAATCGCATTTGGAGACGTTTTAGACCATTTTGTGCATTTAGAAAAAACTTTTCACTCAAAAACATCAAAGTGGATACAATAGCTTAATATCGTATTTGGAGACGTTTTAGACAATTTTGTGCATTTCGATGAAACTTTTCACACAAAAACATCAAAGTGCACAAAATAGCTTCAAATCGCATTTTGAGAGGTTTTAGACAATTTAGTACATTTCGATGAAACTGGATTACACAAAACATCAAAGTGCACAAAATAGCTTCAAATCGCATTTGCAGACGTTTTAAACCATTTTGTGCATTTCGATGAAACTTGATTACACAAAAACATCAAAGTGCTTAAAATCACATTTGAAACCGTTTTAGACCATTTTGAGCATTTCGATAAAACTTTTCACACAAAACATTAAAGTGCACAAAATAACTTTAAATCGCATTTGGAGACGTTTTAGATCATTTTGTACATTTCGATTAAACTTGATTACACAAAAATATCAAAGTGCTTAAAATCACATTTGAAACCGTTTTAGACCATTTTCAGCATTTCGATAAAACTTTCACACAAAACATCAAAGTGCACAAAATAACTTCAAATCGCATTTAGAGACGTTTAGAAAATGTTGTGCATTTCGTGAAAACTTTTCAGACAAAAACATCAAAGTACATACAATAGGTTCAAATCGCATTTGGAGACGTTTTAGACCATTTTGTGCATTTCGATGAAACTTTTCACACAAAACATAAAAGTGCACAAAATAGCTTCAAATCGCATTTGGAGACGTTTTAGACCATGTTGTGCATTTCGAAAAAACTTGATTACACAAAAATATCAAAGTGCTTAAAATCACATTTGAAACCGTTTTAGACCATTTTGAGCATTTCGATAAAACTTTTCACACAAAACATTAAAGTGCTTAAAATCACATTTGAAAACGCTTTAGACCATTTCGAGCATTTCCATAAAACTTTTTACACAAAACATCAAACTACACAAAAGAACTCCAAATCGCATTTGGAGACGTTTTAGACCATTTTGTGCATTTCGAAAAAACTTTTCACTCAAAAACATCAAAGTGGATACAATAGCTTAATATCGTATTTGGAGACGTTTTAGACAATTTTGTGCATTTCGATGAAACTTTTCACACAAAAACATCAAAGTGCACAAAATAGCTTCAAATCGCATTTTGAGAGGTTTTAGACAATTTAGTACATTTCGATGAAACTGGATTACACAAAACATCAAAGTGCACAAAATAGCTTCAAATCGCATTTGCAGACGTTTTAAACCATTTTGTGCATTTCGATGAAACTTGATTACACAAAAACATCAAAGTGCTTAAAATCACATTTGAAACCGTTTTAGACCATTTTGAGCATTTCGATAAAACTTTTCACACAAAACATTAAAGTGCACAAAATAACTTTAAATCGCATTTGGAGACGTTTTAGATTTTTTTGTGCATTTCAATGAAACTTGGTTACACAAAAACATCAAAGTGCTTAAAATCCCATTTGAAACCGTTTTAGACCATTTCGAGCATTTCTATAAAACTTTTGACACAAAACATCAAAGTGCACAAAAGAGCTCCAAATCGCATTTGGAGACGTTTTAGACCATTTTGTGTATTTCGAAAAAACTTTTCACACAAAAACAACAAAGTGCATACAATAGCTTAATATCGTATTTGGAGACGTTTTAGACCATTTTGTGCATTTTGGTGAAACTTTTCACACAAAACAACAAAGTGCACAAAATAGCTTCAAATCGCATTTAGAGTCGTTTTAGACCATTTTGTGCGTTTCATTACACAAAAAATCAAAGTGCAAAAAATAGCTTCAAATCGCATTTGGAGACGTTTTAAACCATTTTGTGCATTTCGATGAAACTTGATTACACAAAAACATCAAAGTGCTTAAAATCACATTTGAGACCGTTTTAGACCATTTTGAGCATTTCCATAAAACTTTTCACACAAAAACATCAAGATACATACAATAGCTTAATATCGTATTTGGAGACGTTTTAGAACTTTTTGTGCATTTCGATGAAACTTTTCAAACAAAACATCAAAGTGCAGAAAATAGCTTCAAATCGTATTTGGAGACGTTTTAGACCATTTTGTGCATTTCGATCAAACTTTTCACACAAAAACATCAATGTGCACAAAATAGCTTCAATTCGCATTTAGAGACGTTTTAGACCATTTTGTGCATTTCGATGAAACTTTTCACAAAAAAACATCAAAGTGCACAAAATAGCTTCAAATCGCATTTGGAGACGTTTTAGACCATTTTGAGCATTTCGATGAAACTTTTCACACAAAAACAACAAAGTGCATACAATAGCTTAATATCGTATTTGGAGACGTTTTAGACCATTTTGTGCATTTCGATGAAACTTTTCACACAAAAACATCAAAGTGCACAAAATAGCTTCAAATCGCATTTGGAGAAGTTTTAGACAATTTTGAGCATTTCGATGAAACTTTTCACACAAAAACAACAAAGTGCATACAATAGCTTAATATCGTATTTGGAGACGTTTTAGACAATTTTGTGCGTTTCGATGAAACTCTTCACAAAAAAACAACAAAGTGCACAAAATAGCTTCAAATCGTATTTGGAGACGTTTTAGACCATTTTGTGCGTTTCATTACACAAAACATCAAAGTGCACAAAATAGCTTCAAATCGCATTTGGAGACGTTTTATACCATTTTGTGCATTTCGATGAGACTTTTCACACAAAAACATCAATGTGCAAAAGCTTATTTTTGCTACTCGGAGACGGCGGCGATTAACAAACTCATAGAATACTAAATAAAGATGCATACAACATAAGTTCAGGCTTAAATAGTTTATTAGTAAATGAACATTCGCCCATGTAAAACTGCACATAAAAGTCATAAGCAAATATAAGTTATATATAGCAATAATTTACCAATTCTAAGTAAGCACAACAGGGATGCTCAGAGAAAAATAGCCCGCGGCAGGTGCCAAGGCACCGCCAAGAGCAGCCCACCAAAGTGCAGGAAACAAGGAAGAATGTTCACTTACCCAGTTGAAACTGAGATAAAAAATTAAAAATGGTTCTACCAGGACTTCCTGGAAAAATCTCCAAAGAGACTGATAGGTACAAAAATCACCATTAATACAACGATGCTCCCATGAAAGTATACGCAGATACTTCATGACAGTATGTTGAGCATCAGCACCTTCCACCCCAGGCTAATCCGAGGGCTCCACTACCGTGCACTGCTATGGGAGCAAATTTGTACTAACACATCGCCAATAAACAATACTGAAGAAAAAAAACGTAAATAGTCGCATGGATGTAAGTGATTTATAATGTAAATGTACATTTTTGTTAGTCATTACTAAGAGTTATGCTGTGGGGTCGGATATATCGCTTATATGCGTCGCTTTTCCATCTTCCGGTAGCTTTAATTTCTTGTTCGTCTGCGCCCAGGTCCCTAAGTTGCGTGGCCCTTCCGATTCTGAACGAGTGTGTGTTGTACCGGGTGTGGTCTAAGTTGGCGTGTGACGCGGCTTCTTTTAACGTGTGGCTTAAATGCTTCCTAAGTAGTGGATCTCCGGTTTGAAATATGAAAAATTTCTCCCGCGTCGTAGGCCTGATCGAATTGTAATCCTGTAACGCTTTTACCGGGCATAACATGCTGTTTGCTTTTTTGTTAATGCTGAAATGTTGGGAATCGCCCTTGTGGTGTTTGAAGGAATTAAATTGGAAGGTGACCTTAGCGTGTGAGATGGTAATGTCGCGAAGTTTTAGGACGTGTTCCGGATTATTGGTCCGTACCATTTCACTTGCCCTCGCACAAGCGTAGTAACAGGTGAGGAACAAAGCTTTATACAGTTTCCTTTCGTATTCGTTGCTCTTAATAAATTTGAGTTGAGCGAGAAGCTTCTCCATTATGGTAGTGGTAACCGGGTAAAGGCGTCGGCGGCGGCTGGCAACGTTGTATAGCTTCCCGGCACCTCTTGTGACAATATTTAACAATGGTATGTTAGTAGGGTCTGGATTGTTGGTAATTTTGTGCATGAATGCAATGGCACTTAGATACGTTCTTATGGTATTTTGGTTGAGACCTGTCCGAAAGAGGTGGCAGACGAATAGTGAGATGTGGGGTGGGGAGATAGGCATTTGATGTGGTAGGTGGTGGCTTTGTAGGAACATAAGTAAGGTTGACCACGCCCTGTTGTATGATTTTCTGGTTCCAGTCGTGACGGAAGCTCGTATCAGGTTTTCTTGAATGCAGCGAAGTTCTCTGGTAGCAGATGTGGTGGTATTGTTAATGGGTTTTGATGCATTCCGAATTGTTTGAGAAGTTTTTTTGTTACCTGTGAACGGGAAATTGCATCACTTAGTACATTTTTAATACCTGGCGGTTAGATGTATATTATGTGTAAGTAGTACTAATACTAACGGCCTGATTATGCGCATTACATCAGAATTAGAACTAGTTTTGTTGTTAACGTGATAGACATTGGGTAGGTTATCGGTGTTAGGGGGATGTTGTTGTTGATGGGTGTCGTGATTGATTTTTATCTCGTTTGCACAGGAAATATGGGTGTGGCCTGTCTTCGAAGCATTTAAAGCATTTATGAGAGAACTTACAGCGGTATGGTTGTGAGCACTTTCGCGTTGGGGTGTGGTATGGTTGGCAGTATCCAAGTGGTATTTGGGAATCGGTGGTCTTCCTGTTGAAAGGTGGGGTGTTAAAGCCCCGAAAATGACTTTGTGGGCGATAGCGTTGTAGCATTAAGTTGTGAATAAGGTCGCCCCGTACTGTGGCCCATGAGCATTTGGTATGTTCCCTAGCTCTCCGAAAAGCCTCATCGTATGACCGCCAATTTTGTGCGTTGTTTCGCATCATGATTTGGATTTGCTTTGCGTAAGTGAAAATGTCTTGCATATCTGCAGGGTGATAGCTTAGATGTAAGGTGGCGAAGTCGTAAAATGTCATGGACCATTCATGTTCGGTCAAGAATCGTTTTTTCTTTTTTGGCACCATTTCAAGGCCCCCGTTGAACTGTAACGCGAATGTATCGCTGTCGTCTGGGTTAACGATATCTGAGAACTCAACATATTTGTGGTCTTTAATTTTTATTTTTAATTTGTCGGGGACCAAAGCTCCGACCTTAATTCCCCCGGTATACCGGAGGGGTTTTGAGCTGCATCTCCTTCAACAATAGTATATGGAATAAATGTGTCTTTAGCTGGTGCTTGAGTGAGTGGCATGGTGGTAATATCTGATATAGTATTTGGTGTTGTGTCGTCGAAGAAGCGAGTGCTGTTTAGTTCTCCGTCATTAGCTATTGTAGTAGTGGTATCGGATATGCCTATATTAGACTCCCCACACTTACTCAAATTAGTAACTACCTCGGCCAATCCAGAAATCATGTGCTCCATTTTGTCCAGCCTTTCCGAGACTTCAGCGGAAACCGCCGAAGCGTTACTTTTGTCAGTATTAGCTGTACTGGTAGAAGCAGTGGTAGGGAGCTTTTTCTTCTTAGCTAGTTGTTTAGGTGTAGTTTGTGCTTTCCTTTTAGGTGCACCAGAAGCCCCAGAAGTGTTGTTGGATTGTTTGGGTGCTGTTTGTTGTTTCTGTGTCTTACGTGCTGTCCGTTTGGCCATTATGAACCCCTAGCAGAAATCGGTATAAGAAGACAATACAAAATGTTAATAATGTTTACCAAACGTAGTGTGTATTGCCATTCGATATAATTAGGTTATATGCATTATCATGCATATAACCTCTTGATTCTGTCAAAATCTTTATTAGGTTATATGCATGATATGCATATAACCTCTTGATTCTGTCAAAATCTTTATTTATTAGGTTATATGCATTATCATGCATATAACCTCTTGATTCTGTCAAAATCTTTATTTATTTATTCTTTCCTTAGCACTATTTTGTCCGTGAATTATCTTGATATCAGTTTCATCTATCTAAGTCAATTTTTCAGAGTATATTCCTTATGGCCAGGAATCGATGTGGTTATATTTTCACGATGCGTAATCAAAAATTACGCGGTCTACGCGCGATTTTACGAAATCACGTTTGTAATCATATCTTCACAAGCATGAATCACAATTAAACAAAATTTGGTACTCATAAATTTCAGGTCATATTTCATCATATGGCAATACAATTACGTGCGTAGCGCATATAACGCTTGCGTACGCGCGCTTAAAATGTTCAAAATTGTCAAAATTTATTTTCGATGAAATTAGAGTACGTTTCAGGCAATTTTAAGCGTTTAAAAAATTGCCATGAGTGCGCAGATTTTTGCACGCGCACTGCGCGTTATACGTTAATGCGCACTCTTTTTGTCCGATTTCGGTTGTACAACCTTTCTTTAATAATATCATCATATTTTATTCACTTTTCAACGCGTAATTGCCTTATACGAGCACGTCAAAAGTGACAGGCTACGCACGTGTAAGTTAACAAAATGGTGAAAATATGCTAAATTTTAAAATTAATATAGATCGTCAGAATGCTCGGGAACACATATTTTTTATTTCATTTTCTTGAAGTGTATGTATCTTATGTATGATTTATTATTAAACTAAGGGAACAAAAGTTGATTAAGCCATAATTAATTGCATATTAAATTAAAAAAAATTCATTTCGACAATCAAACAAATTATGACATTTTCTTAGGCCAAAATAACAAACTTAACATTAACTTTCTTCCTTCAAAAGTTCATATATTAAAGTTAAAAGTATATAGTTTGACAGTGCATCATTTTTGTACATTTTTAGAGATGTCATCATAGTAAAAAATTATAATTCATTGCGGTATGTAATAATCTATCTGCACCAAAGTGGTTACTGCATAGTAAATACACGGAGGAATTTTTCTACAATTTTTAGTCAGTTGTGTATGGCTCGGTGGTGTGTGCTCGTGTCTATGGCACTCAAGGTACCGAGATCGAGTCTCACCTTGGGAAACGAAATAATTTTTTTTTTTTATTATCCGTATTGTTTGTTCAAATTTATTTCTTAGTGTATATATTATACACATGATTTATAATGAAATCTAGATAAAAAATAACTTATGTCTTTATTATTATGTAACAGCAAATGTGGTTTATGACATTATACGCAGAGGGATCTTTGATCGGATTGTGATACCGGCTATTGTATTCGCGTTAGCAAGGTCCTATCATATATTATATATTATTTAAAGAATCTGAGAAAATCAATGAATCAAAATATCTTTTAAAAATAAATTATCTTTATTTTAATTATCAATGCATATAACCTATAATTCGTCATAGTGACGAATTAAATCTAGTTTATTTATTTATTTATTTATTTATTTATTCTTTCCTTAGCACTATTTTGTCCGTGCATTATCTTGGCATCAGTTTAATCTAGCTAAGTCAAGTTTTCAGAGTATATTCCTCATGGCCAGGAATCGATGTGGTTATATTTTCACGATGCGTAATCAAAAATTACGCGGTCTACGCGCGATTTTACGAAATCACGTTTGTAATCATATCTTCACAAGCATGAATCACAATTAAACAAAATTTGGTACTCATAAATTTCAGGTCATATTTCATCATATGGCAATGAAATTACGTGCGTAGCGCATATAACGCTTGCGTACGCGCGCTTAAAATGTTCAAAATTGTCAAAATTTATTTTCGATGAAATTAGAGTACGTTTCAGGCAATTTTAAGCGTTTAAAAAAATGCCATGAGTGCGCAGATTTTTGCACGCGCACTGCGCGTTAAACGTTAATGCGCACTCTTTTTGCCCGATTTCTGTTTTACAATCTTTCTTTAATAATATCATCATATTTGATTCAGGTTTTAACTCGAAATTGCGTTATACGAGCACGTCAAAAGTGACTGGCTACGCACGTATAAGTTAACAAAATGGTGAAAATATGCTAAATTTTAAAATTAATATATATCGTCAGAATGCAGGGGAACACCTATTTTTTATTTCATTTTCTTGAAGTGTATGTATCATATGTATGATTTATTATCAAATAAAGAGAACAAAAGTTGATTAAGTCATCATTAATTGCATATTAAATTTAAAAAAAATAATTTCGACAATCAAACAAATTATGACATTTTCTTATGCCAAAATAACAAACTTAACATTAACTTTCTTCCTTCATAAATTCATATATTAAAGTTAAAAGTATGTAGTTTGACAGTGCATCATTTGTATACATTTTAAAGATGTCATCATAGTAAAAAATTATAATTCATTTTGGTATGTAATAATCTATTTGCATCAAAGTGGTTACTGCATAGTAAATACACGGAGGAATTTTTCTACAACTTTTAGTCAGTTGTGTACGGCTCGGTGGTCTGTGCTCGTGTCTATGGCATTCAAGGTACCGAGATCGAGTCTCACCTTGGGAAACGAAATAAGATTTTTTTTTTATTATCCGTATTGTTTGTTCAAATTTATTTCTTAGTGTATAGATTATACACATGATTTATAATGAAATCTAGATAAAAATTAACTTATGTCTTTATTATTATGTATACGCATATGGATCTTTGATCGGATTGTGATACCGGCTATGGTGTTCGCGTTAGCAAGGTCCTATCATATATTATAAATAATTAAAGATTCTGAGAAAATCAATCAATCAATATATCTTTTAAAAATCAATTATCTTGATTTAAATCAATGCATATAACCTATAATTCGTCATAGTGACGAATTAAATCTAGTTAGGTTATATGCATGATATGCATATAACCTCTTGATTCTGTCAAAATCTTTATTTATTTATTTATTTATTCTTTCCTTAGCACTATTTGTCCGTGAATTATCTTGGCATCAGTTTCATCTATCTAAGTCAATTTTTCACAGTATATTCCTTATGGCCAGGAATCGATGTGGTTATGTTTTCACGATGCGCAATCAAAAATTACGCGGTCTACGCGCGATTTAACGAAATCACGTTTGTAATCATATCTTCACCAACATGAATCACTTTTAAACAAAATTTGGTAATCATAAATTTCAGGTCATATTTCATCATATGGCAATACAATTACGTGCGTAGCGCATATAACGCATGCGTACGCGCGCTTAAAATGTTGAAAATTGTCAGAATTTATTTTCGATGAAATTAGAGTACGTTTCAGGCAATTTTAAGCGTTTAAAAAATTGCCATGAGTGCGCAGATTTTTGCACGCGCACTGCGCGTCAAACGTTAATGCGCACTGTTTGTGTCCGATTACTGTTGTATAACCTTTCTTTAATAATATCATCATATTTTATTCACTTTTCAACGCGAAACAGCGTTATACGAGCACGTCAAAAGTGACGGGCTACGCACGTGTAAGTTAACAAAATGGTGAAAATATGCTAAATTTTAAAATTAATATATATCGTTAGAATGCTCGGGAACACCTATTTTTTATTTAATTTTCTTGAAGTGTATGTATCATATGTATGATTTATTATGAAATTAGAAGAACAAAAGTTGATTAAGTCATCATTAATGGCATATTAAATTTAACAAAATTAATTTCGACAATCAAACAAATTATAACATTTTCTTAGGCCAAAATAACAAACTTAACGTTAACTTTCTTCCTTAAGAAGTTCATATATTAAAGTTAAAAGTATATAGTTTGACAGTGCATCATTTTTTTAAATTTTTAAAGATGTCATCATAGTAAAACATTATAATTCATTGCGGTATGTAATAATCTATCTGCACCAAAGTGGTTACTGCATAGTAAATACACGGAGGAATTTTTCTCCAACTTTTAGTCAGTTGTGTATGGCTCGATGGTCTGTGCTCGTGTCAATGGCATTCAAGGTACCGAGTTCGAGTCTCACCTTGTTGGTAAACGAAATAAGATTTTTTTTTTATTATCCGTATTGTTCAAATTTATTTCTTAGTGTATAGATTATACACATGATTTATAATGAAATCTAGATAAAAAGTTACTTTATGTCTTTATTATTATGTAACAACAAATGCGGTTTATGACATTATACGCAGAGGGATCTTTGATCGGATTATGATACCGGCTATTGTATTTGCGTTAGCAAGATCCTATCATATATTATAAATAACTAAAGATTCTGAGAAAATCAATCAATCAAAATATCTTAAATCAATCAATCATCTTTATTTAAATCAATGCATATAACCTATAATTCGTCATAGTGACGAATTAAATCTAGTTTATTTATTTATTCTTTCCTTAGCACTATTTTGTCCGTGAATTATCTTGATATCAGTTTCATCTATCTAAGTCAATTTTTCAGAGTATATTCCTTATGGCCAGGAATCGATGTGGTTATATTTTCACGATGCGTAATCAAAAATTACGCGGTCTACGCGCGATTTTACGAAATCACGTTTGTAATCATATCTTCACAAGCATGAATCACAATTAAACAAAATTTGGTACTCATAAATTTCAGGTCATATTTCATCATATGGCAATACAATTACGTGCGTAGCGCATATAACGCTTGCGTACGCGCGCTTAAAATGTTCAAAATTGTCAAAATTTATTTTCGATGAAATTAGAGTACGTTTCAGGCAATTTTAAGCGTTTAAAAAATTGCCATGAGTGCGCAGATTTTTGCACGCGCACTGCGCGTTATACGTTAATGCGCACTCTTTTTGTCCGATTTCGGTTGTACAACCTTTCTTTAATAATATCATCATATTTTATTCACTTTTCAACGCGTAATTGCCTTATACGAGCACGTCAAAAGTGACAGGCTACGCACGTGTAAGTTAACAAAATGGTGAAAATATGCTAAATTTTAAAATTAATATAGATCGTCAGAATGCTCGGGAACACATATTTTTTATTTCATTTTCTTGAAGTGTATGTATCTTATGTATGATTTATTATTAAACTAAGGGAACAAAAGTTGATTAAGCCATAATTAATTGCATATTAAATTAAAAAAAATTCATTTCGACAATCAAACAAATTATGACATTTTCTTAGGCCAAAATAACAAACTTAACATTAACTTTCTTCCTCCAAAAGTTCATATATTAAAGTTAAAAGTATATAGTTTGACAGTGCATCATTTTTGTACATTTTTAGAGATGTCATCATAGTAAAAAATTATAATTCATTGCGGTATGTAATAATCTATCTGCACCAAAGTGGTTACTGCATAGTAAATACACGGAGGAATTTTTCTACAATTTTTAGACAGTTGTGTATGGCTCGGGGGTGTGTGCTCGTGTCTATGGCACTCAAGGTACCGAGATCGAGTCTCACCTTGGGAAACGAAATAAGATTTTTTTTTTATTATCCGTATTGTTTGTTCAAATTTATTTCTTAGTGTATATATTATACACATGATTTATAATGAAATCTAGATAAAAAATAACTTATGTCTTTATTATTATGTAACAGCAAATGTGGTTTATGACTTTATACGCAGAGGGATCTTTGATCGGATTGTGATACCGGCTATTGTATTCGCGTTAGCAAGGTCCTATCATATATTATAAATAATTAAAGAATCTGAGAAAATCAATGAATCAAAATATCTTTTAAAAATCAATTATCTTTATTAAAATCAATGCATATAACCTATAATTCGTCATAGTGACGAATTAAATCTAGTTATTATTGGTATTATACATGTATAATGGAGCTAGGCTGAATTCAAAGCTTCAATTCGTAGACGTTAATATAGAAAGTTAGCTTTTAGAAGTGTGTATATATTAATATATATATACATATATAAACACATTAGGCAAAGAACATTAATTCTAAACCGCCCGGTGATATACTGAAATTTAATTAATTAATTTGAAACGGTAGAGATCATACACATACATATATATATACATACACATATATACATATACACATACACATACATACACATACACATGTAAAATAACATACATTATTAAATTAATATATATAAATGAAATAAATAAGCAACAGTGTCCCTTAGTGAATATATCACACAGTAGGGAAAACTGGATACTCGAAGTTTTAATATCTGATTACTAAGGCGAAAATGCTAGTCTGTTATCGGCCGACATACCATACCAATGTGTAATGTGGTTTGCGGTTACTATAGTGCCTGGCGGTTAAAGCACGCCCGATTTCAGTATAAATCGTACTCTTGGGCCTGAACCTAATACAGTACTGTTAAAAGAGCTGTTATCACAACTTCCTACGAGAGGATTTATGTATGGGCCTTGTCGTCGACTAAAGCGAAAGTAACTGTGCGAGTCGTTATCGCACGACATATACAATTCATGTGCGAGTCATTCATCGCACGACGTATAAGAGGATTTGTGTATGGGCCTTGTCTTCGACTAAGGCGAAAGTAAATGTGCGAGTCATTATCGCACGACATGTAAAATGAATGTGCGAGTCGTTAATCGCACGATATACAAAGAGGATTTATGTATGGGCCTTGTCTTCGACTAAGGCGAAAGTGAATGTGCGAGTCATTATCGCACGACATATAAAATTCATGTGCGAGTCGTTAATCGCACGACATACAAGAGGATTTATGTATGGGCCTTGTCTTCGACTAAGGCGAAGGTAAATGTGCGAGTCGTTATCGAACGACATATAAAATTCATGTGCGAGTCGTTATCGCACGACATATACAATTCATGTGCGGGTCATTCATCGCACGACATATAAGAGGATTTATGTATGGTCTTGTCTTCGACTAAGGCAAAGGTAACTGTGCGAGTCGTTATCGCACGACATATACAATTCATGTGCGAGTCATTCATCGCACGACATATAAGAGAGTAATTGTGTAAAGTATACAGAAATATATATATATATATATATATATATATATATATATATATATATATATATATAAATATATACAATGATATTATGTATAAAGTCGAAAAAACGTGTGGTAAATCACAATGGCGAGCGAACATTAGTACAGTTGGCCCTCGTGTAAAATGGAATCCTACCAGTAGCCTGGACACACCCTAAAATTCACTCATGTTACCACATACAGTACATAGGTAAGACCTTCCATAATGGAAGGGCTGTATTTGTAGTCGTGGAAATTATGAGTAACTGAGTTGTGTCGCATAAGGTGCCGAATTGTTAGAAAACTTACTTGTAAAAAAGTTGTCGTATTAGGATGGAAATCGGTGATGGAAAAATAAGAAAATTTTCTTTAACTTAATGTGATCGTGTTAACAGAGAGCGTGCTTGATTAAAGAGGTCGAAAACCCGCCCTCTCCGTTCTCAAAATAGAATTGTGTTCCTAACCCAATTCTTAATTATCGTATTTGGAGACGATTTTGACCATTTTGTGTTTTTCGATGAAACTTTTCACACAAAACCATCAAAGTGCACAAAATAGCTTCAGATCCCATTTGGAGACGTTTTAGACAATTTTGTGCATTTCGATGAAACTTTTCACACAAAAACATCAAAGTGCACAAAATAGCTTCAAATCGCATTTGGAGACGTTTTAGACCATTTTGTGCATTTCGATGAAACTTTTCACACAAAAACAACAAAGTGCATACAATAGCTTAATATCGTATTTGGAGACGTTTTAGACAATTTTGTGCGTTTCGATGAAACTTTTTACAAAAAACAACAAAGTGCACAAAATAGCTTCAAATCGCATTTGGAGACGTTTTAGACCATGTTGTGCATTTCGAAAAAACTTGATTACACAAAAATATCAAAGTGCTTAAAATCGCATTTGAAACCGTTTTAGACCATTTTCAGCATTTCGATAAAACTTTTCACACAAAACATTAAAGTGCACAAAATAGCAAACTTTTTACACAAAACATCAAAGTGCACAAAAGAGCTCCAAATCGCATTTGGAGACGTTTTAGACCATTTTGTGCATTTCGAAAAAACTTTTCACTCAAAAACATCAAAGTGCATACAATAGCTTAATATCGTATTTGGAGACGTTTTAGACAATTTTGTGCATTTCGATGAAACTTTTCACACAAAAACATCAAAGTGCACAAAATAGCTTCAAATCGCATTTTGAGAGGTTTTAGACAATTTTGTACATTTCGATGAAACTGGATTACACAAAACATCAAA
Organism: Antedon mediterranea; assembly: GCF_964355755.1. Classification (NCBI taxonomy): domain Eukaryota; kingdom Metazoa; phylum Echinodermata; class Crinoidea; order Comatulida; family Antedonidae; genus Antedon; species Antedon mediterranea. The sequence goes on from NW_027306096.1 coordinate 47,565, forward strand.
GTGCACAAAATAGCTTCAAATCGCATTTGCAGACGTTTTAGACCATTTTGTGCATTTCGATAAAACTTTTCACTCAAAAACATCAAAATACATACAATAGCTTAATATCGTATTTGGAGACGTTTTAGAACATTTTGTGCATTTCGATGAAACTTTTCACACAAAAACATCAAAGTGAACAAAATAGCTTCAAATCGTATTTGGAGACGTTTTAGACAATTTTGTGCATTTCGATGAAAATTTTCACACAAAACAACAAAGTGCACAAAATAGCTTCAAATCGCATTTGGAGACGTTTTAGACCATTTTGTGCATTTCGATGAAACTTGGTTAAACAAAAATATCAAAGTGCTTAAAATCACATTTGAAACCGTTTTAGACCATTTTGTGCATTTCTATAAAACTTTTTACACAAAACATCAAAGTGCACAAAAGAGCTTCAAATCGTATTTGGAGACGTTTTAGACCATTTTGTGCATTTCGAAAAAACTTGTTAACATAAAAACATCAAAGTGCTTAGATTAGCTTCAAAACGGATTTGGAGACGTTTTAGACCATTTTGTGCATTTTGGTTAAACTTTTCACACAAAACATCAAAGTGCACAATATAGCTTCAAATCGCATTTGGAGACGTTTTAGACCATTTTGTGCGTTTCATTACACAAAACATCAAGGTGCACAAAATAGCTTCAAATCGCATTTGGAGACGTTTTAGACCATTTTGTGCATTTTGGTGAAACTTTTCACACAAAAACATCAATGTGCATACAAAAGCTTATTATCGTATTTTGAAACGTTTTAGACCAATTTGTGCATTTCGAAAAAACTTTTCACACAAAAACATCAAAGTGTATACAATAGCTTAATATCGTATTTGGAGACGTTTTAGACAATTTTGTGCATTTCGATGAAACTTTTCACACAAAAACATCAAAGTGCACAAAATAGCTTCAAATCGCATTTTGAGAGGTTTTAGACAATTTTGTACATTTCGATGAAACTGGATTACACAAAACATCAAAGTGCACAAAATAGCTTCAAATCGCATTTGCAGACGTTTTAGACCATTTTGTGGATTTCGATAAAACTTTTCACACAAAAACATCAAAATACATACAATAGCTTAATATCGTATTTGGAGACGTTTTAGAACATTTTGTCCATTTCGATGAAACTTTTCACACAAAAACATCAATGTGCACAAAATAGCTTCAAATCGCATTGAGAGACGTTTTAGACCATTTTGTGCATTTCGATGAAACTTTTCACACAAAAACATCAAAGTGAACAAAATAGCTTCAAATCGTATTTGGAGACGTTTTAGACAATTTTGTGCATTTAGATGAAAATTTTCACACAAAACAACAAAGTGCACAAAATAGCTTCAAATCGCATTTGGAGACGTTTTAGACAATTTTGTGCATTTCGAAAAAACTTGTTAACATAAAAACATCAAAGTGCACAAAATAGCTTCAAATCGCATTTGGAGACGTTTTAGACCATGTTGTGCATTTCCAAAAAACTTGATTACACAAAAATATCAAAGTGCTTAAAATCACATTTGAAACCGTTTTAGACCATTTTGAGCATTTCAATAAAACTTTTCACACAAAACATTAAAGTGCTTAAAATCACATTTGAAAACGTTTTAGACCATTTCGAGCATTTCTATAAAACTTTTGACACAAAACATCAAAGTGCACAAAAGAGCTCCAAATCGCATTTGGAGACGTTTTAGACCATTTTGTGCGTTTCATTACACAAAAAATCAAAGTGCACAAAATAGCTTCAAATCGCATTTGGAGACGTTTTAGACCATGTTGTGCATTTCGAAGAAAACTTGATTACACAAAAATATCAAAGTTCTTAAAATCACATTTGAGACCGTTTTAGACCATTTTGAGCATTTCCATAAAACTTTTCACACAAAAACATCAAGATACATACAATAGCTTAATATCGTATTTGGAGACGTTTTAGAACTTTTTGTGCATTTCGATGAAACTTTTCAAACAAAACATCAAAGTGCAGAAAATAGCTTCAAATCGTATTTGGAGACGTTTTAGACCATTTTGTGCATTTCGATCAAACTTTTCACACAAAAACATCAATGTGCACAAAATAGCTTCAAATCGCATTTAGAGACGTTTTAGACCATTTTGTGCATTTCGATGAAACTTTTCACACAAAAACATCAAAGTGCACAAAATAGCTTCAAATCGCATTTGGAGACGTTTTAGACCATTTTGAGCATTTCGATGAAACTTTTCACACAAAAACAACAAAGTGCATACAATAGCTTAATATCGTATTTGGAGACGTTTTAGACCATTTTGTGCATTTCGATGAAACTTTTCACACAAAAACATCAAAGTGCACAAAATGGCTTCAAATCGCATTTGGAGACGTTTTAGACCAATTTGAGCATTTCGATGAAACTTTTCACACAAAAACAACAAAGTGCATACAATAGCTTAATATCGTATTTGGAGACGTTTTAGACCATTTTGTGCGTTTCGATGAAACTCTTCACAAAAAAACAACTAAGTGCACAAAATAGCTTCAAATCGTATTTGGAGAAGTTTTAGACCATTTTGTGCGTTTCATTACACAAAACATTTTGAGCATTTCGATGAAACTTTTCACACAAAACAACAAAGTGCACAAAATAGCTTCAAATCGCATTTGGAGAAGTTTTAGACCATTTTGTGCGTTTCATTACACAAAACATCAAAGTGCACAAAATAGCTTCAAATCGCATTTGGAGACGTTTTAGACCATGTTGTGCATTTCGAAAAAACTTGATTACACAAAAATATCAAAGTGCTTAAAATCACATTTGAAACCGTTTTAGACCATTTTGAGCATTTCGATAAAACTTTTCACACAAAACATTAAAGTGCACAAAATAGCTTCAAATCGCATTTTGAAAGGTTTTAGACAATTTTGTACCTTTCAATGAAACTGGAATACACAAAACATCAAAGTGCACAAAATAGCTTCAAATCGCATTTGCAGACGTTTTAGACCATTTTGTGCATTTCGATGAAACTTGATTACACAAAAACATCAAAGTGCTTAAAATCCCATTTGAAACCGTTTTAGACCATTTTGAGCATTTCGATAAAACTTTTCACACAAAACATCAAAGTGCACAAAATAACTTCAAATCGCATTTAGAGACGTTTTAGACCATTTTGTGCATTTCGTGAAAACTTTTGAGACAAAAACAACAAAGTGCATATAATAGCTTAATATCATATTTGGAGACGTTTTAGACCATTTTGTGCATTTCGATGAAACTTTTCACACAAAAACATCAAAGTGCACAAAATAGCTTCAAATCGTATTTGGAGATGTTTTAGACAATTTTGTGCATTTCGATGAAACTTTTCACACAAAACAACAAAGTGCACAAAATAACTTCAAATCGCATTTAGAGACGTTTTAGACCATTTTGTGCATTTCGCGTAAACTTTTGAGACAAAAACAACAAAGTGCATATAATAGCTTAATATCATATTTGGAGACGTTTTAGACCATTTTGTGGATTTCGATGAAACTTTTCACACAAAAACATCAAAGTGCACAAAATAGCTTCAAATCGTATTTAGAGACGTTTTAGACAATTTTGTGCATTTCGATGAAACTTTTCACACAAAACATCAAAGTACACAACATAGCTTCAAATCGCATTTGGAGACGTTTTAGACCATTTTGTGCATTTCGATGAAACTTTTCACACAAAACATAAAAGTGCACAAAATAGCTTCAAATCGCATTTGGAGACGTTTTAGACAATTTTGTGCATTTCGATGAAACTGGATTACACAAAAGTATCAAAGTGCTTAAAATCACATTTGAGACCGTTTTAGACCATTTTGAGCATTTCCATAAAACTTTTCAGACAAAAACATCAAAATACATAAAATAGCTTAATATCGTATTTGTAGACGTTTTAGAACATTTTGTGCATTCCGATGAAACTTTTCAAACAAAACATCAAAGTGCAGAAAATAGCTTCAAATCGTATTTGGAGACGTTTTAGACCATTTTGTGCATTTCGATCAAACTTTTCACACAAAAACATCAATGTGCACAAAATAGCTTCAAATCGCATTTAGAGACGTTTTAGACCATTTTGTGCATTTCGATGAAACTTTTCACACAAAAACATCAAAGTGCACAAAATAGCTTCAAATCGAATTTGGAGACGTTTTAAACCATTTTGAGCATTTCGATGAAACTTTTCACACAAAAACAACAAAGTGCCTACAATAGCTTAATATCGTATTTGGAGACGTTTTAGACAATTTTGTGCGTTTCGATGAAACTTTTCACAAAAAAACAACAAAGTGCACAAAATAGCTTCAAATCGCATTTGGAGACGTTTTAGACCATGTTGTGCATTTCGAAAAAACTTGATTACACAAAAATATCAAAGTGCTTAAAATCACATTTGAAACCGTTTTAGACCATGTTGAGCATTTCGATAAAACTTTTCACACAAAACATTAAAGTGCTTAAAATCACATTTGAAACCGTTTTAGACCATTTCGAGCATTTCTATAAAACTTTTTACACAAAACATCAAAGTGCACAAAAGAGCTCCAAATCGCATTTGGAGACGTTTTAGACCATTTTGTGTATTTCGAAAAAACTTTTCACACAAAAACATCAAAGTGCATAAAATAGCTTAATATCGTATTTGGAGACGTTTTAGACCATTTTGTGCGTTTCATTACACAAAACATCAAAGTGCACAAAATAGCTTCAAATCGCATTTGGAGACGTTTTAGACCATTTTGTGCATTTCAATGAGACTTTTCACACAAAAACATCAATTGGCATACAAAAGCTTATTATCGTATTTGGAGACGTTTTTGATCATTTTGTGCATTTCGATGAAACTTTTCACACAAACCATCAAAGTACACAAAATAGCTTCAAATCGCATTTGGAGACGTTTTAGACCATTTTGTGCATTTCGATGAAACTTGATTACACAAATATATCAAAGTGCTTAAAATCACATTTGAAACCGTTTTAGAACATTTCGAGCATTTCTATAAAACTTTTTACACAAAACATCAAAGTGCACAAAAGAGCTCCAAATCGCATTTGGAGACGTTTTAGACCATTTTGTGCATTTCGAAAAAACTTTTCACCGAAAAACATCAAAGTGCATACAATAGCTTAATATCGTATTTTGAGACGTTTTAGACCATGTTGTGCATTTAGATGAAACTTTTCACACAAAACATCAAAGTGCACAAAATAGCTTCAAATCGCATTTGGAGACGTTTTAGACCATTTTGTGCATTTCGATCAAACTTTTCACACAAAAACATCAATGTGCACAAAATAGCTTCAAATCGCATTTAGAGACGTTTTAGACCATTTTGTGCATTTCGATGAAACTTTTCACACAAAAACATCAAAGTGCACAAAATAGCTTTAAATCGCATTTGGAGACGTTTTAGACCATTTTGAGCATTTCGATGAAACTTTTCATACAAAAAAAAAAAGTGCATACAATAGCTTAATATCGTATTTGGAGACGTTTTAGACAATTTTGTGCGTTTCGATGAAACTTTTCACAAAAAAAAAAAAAAGTGCACAAAATAGCTTCAAATCGCATTTGGAGACGTTTTAGGCCATGTTGTGCATTTCAAAAAAACTTGATTACACAAAAATATCAAAGTGCTTAAAATCACATTTGAAACCGTTTTAGACCATTTTGAGCATTTCGATAAAACTTTTCACACAAAACATCAAAGTGCACAAAATAACTTCAAATCGTATTTGGAGACGTTTTAGACCATTTTGTGTATTTCGAAAAAACTTGATGTAATATAATGTTGCGTTGTTGAGGTACTAATGAAGACTCTTACTCGCTTGACTGTCGTAACACATATATTGTTTATTCAGTATAATACTTCAGTACAATATACAACTATAAGTATAGATAAGGAACAGAGAATACAGTGATGCTGTCTGTGAGGTGTGAAGTGTGTAGGTCTGCTTCTGAAGAAGTGGCTGTGAGGTGTGTCTGGGCCCTTCTGAAACTTGGGAGTATATTGGCCCTCGGTTCATTTACATATGTCACTACGTAATCTTAGAGGTTACTGATTGGTCCTAAGTTGGTCCAGGGGTGTTTAAGTGGGAGTGATTAACGGTATAATAAGGTATTTCTGTGATGGATAACACTGTCAAATCTGTACTTAAATAGTGTCGATCACTCCTGGTTTAACGATGGGAAAAGTCACAAAATTAAGCTAAGTGTTTTCTTTAGGGATTCTATTATAAACTAAATGGTCATTAAAACATCTGGACAAACTCTCCTCTGGACTTTCTGGGTCAAGTTTGTGAACCTATTTGAATTCCGATACAAAGGTCGATTTCTTAAATATAAAAGTATATCGTTATATTACATCCCTCTGTTTCCCTTTTTTTTTTCTAATCTATTTAAAATATAAAAATGGTTATAATAGTGGCATGCAAAATTAAAGTTATATAAAAGAAAAAAAACATTATTATACATATATGCAAAATTGAGTTAGCCAAAACCATTGACTCTGAAGTGTAACCTTATCACTTTCACTCTCTCTCTTTTCTCTCTTAAAAAAAATTAAAATTAAAAATGAATTTGGTATTAAATTCGCGTAAATCAAACATAAATCGGTTAAAAATAAAATACAAAACTTAAAAATAGTATGTTACATTGAACATACATCAAATCGTGCGACAACTCATCGCGTTCTAATGGTCTTCAAACATAAATCATCAAATTAAAACATAAAACTCAAGAAAGCTGTGGCTGATTAGCCTAAAATCAAATATCAAACTTAATCACTTAAAACTTTAAAAGAAACAAATGTGTGTGTCCCGTTGACACAAACTTATCCACAATATATCGTTATCGTCACAACTTTATCGATTTAAGCATTTATATTCACAGGTAATTACGATTTCAATCGGTCGACAAATTCGACTTTTGTACTCAATGTTAAAAAAATTACAATTAAAAGTACTAAGAAAATCTCCTGTTATTGTATATCAATTAATTAATGCTTGAGATTAACGACTCAAAGGTTAAACAAAATATTTGTTACAAAATGATTGTCGTTCCTTTTAATATCTCAATATATCGATCATTCAAAATTAATCTTTATCAAAAAACTCGTTACAAAATCAATACTTAAACATAAATTCAATTCTCTTTTAACTGAAATCACATCATTATTAAACAAATCTCATCAAATACGTAGACTATGCTATCAATAATTTAGCAAATGTCGTAATTAAAAAAAATTTCTTGCAAAAAATTAAATCAGTAATTTGCGATCATTAGATTCTTGTTTTGTTTTATCGGTGTTGCGTTTGGCTGAAGTCGGTTTAGAATACGAAACTAAAACTTGGAAATGTCCTGCTTTAAATCTACCTCGGTTTAATGTCATACTTGAATCATTAGGTGCTGTCATAATTAGATTAGTTTGTTCCTTTATTTGTTCTTCTTTCATTTGGAATGGGGCTGCTAATCCCATGTTATTCTCTACACAGTCAATGTAAGGTTGCAAGTTAAGGGGTTCTATCTTAGTTGGATGTGTAAGGGTATCTGATTGCAATTGGGCGGGTGTCCTATCATGTTCGTCTACAAATTCAACATTGATTTCGTCATTTAGTACATTAATGGTGTTTTGGATTTTATCGTTATTATCATCAGTGGGTTCATTCAACAATTGTTTAAGTTTTTGTAGATGTGTAAAATTTTTGCGTTCTTTGGGTGTTCTCATAAAACAGGGTTTCAGTCTGTTATAATTGAATACGTCGCGAAGTATTTCTCCTTTAATCGTTGCTAGGATGTAGTGTGTTCTGTCTAGTACTTCATGAATTACTAATGGTCCGACCCATTCTGCGGCGATTTTCTTTGAATTTGCCGTTAGTGATGATGATGTTGGCTTGTATAAATATACGAGTTGTCCTACTGAGTAAATTGGACTTTTTTCTAAGCGTTGGGAAATTTTCGAGTTTTGGACGTTTTGTTGTGTTCGCTGTAATTGTAGCATTGTCTGTGAAATGTTTTGAAATTTCTTCTTGAGGTGTTCAAAGTATTCTTCATAGGAATGAGACAATCCTGAAATAGGGTTAAATGCTAATGAGGTCAAACTTGGAGGTTGGCGGCCAAAAACTAATTCGTAAGGGGAGTGGTTTCCTAAATGTGGGGATGAAAACGAGTTATAAGCATAACATGTTGTTGATACAAATCTAACCCAATCTGTTCCGAATTGGTTAAGGTTGACCTTTAACAGGTCCGATACGGTGCGGATATGACGTTCAACTTGTAAACTACCGTGATTGTGGACGCTGATGATTTTCCTATCAATATTAAGGGTGTTACATAATAGTGTTAATAATTTTCCTGTAAGGGAGGTTGCTGCATCTGAAATAAGACGAGATGGGGGTCCAAAAATACTGATGACCTTTTGAATTAGTGCTTCACAAATTGTTTCGGCATCAATGGATTTCAAAGGTACACAAATCAAAAATCTAGTTATCTCATCACATACTACCATAATATGTTTAAAACCTGAAGGTGATGTTGGCATACTCTTAAAATCTAGACTGAGTGTATGAAAGGGACGGTACTCGATCGTGTAAAGGACGTAACTTATCGGTTTTGGGACGAAATTGTTGACATCTAAGACACGCTTGGGTATAATTGTTGACTTTCTCGAACATAAGAGGCATGTAAAATAATTTCCTAATAGTAAGGTAAGTACGCATCGTACCTTGGTGGCTACTTAACAAATTGTCGTGATACTGAGAAATAATAGTTTCGGCTAAGTTTTCAGGAACGGCTAATTGCAATACAAATTCTCCACCTTTATCTTGGAAAAACAAACGGAATAGTAAACCGTTGCACAATATGTACTGCTCTGACTTATTCTGAACTGCACGAGCTGCTTTCTTATCAGCTGGAAGGATATCATGAGCTAAATAATCGTAAACTGGCTTAAAAAATGGTGAAGTTTCTTTTTCAACACGTAATTGTTTAACATCTACTGGGAGGTTATAATCTCTAATTATCTTTCTTTGAATAACATCCATTAATCTATCTAAGTCTTGTTGTTTTGGGATGTGTGCTGACTTAACTTCAGTTATGTTGGGTACTAGTGGTTTGGGCGATGTATACAATTCAACTGGTACATTTCGATGTGTAGTATCTTTGCTTTGCTTATTTTTGTCTACTAGTCGTTCCTCTGGAGGTTGTCGAATGTTCACATTACGTATTGGGGGTGGTGTTACGATAGATGGCGTTATGATAGGCGGTGATCGATGTGCGTTTGTTTGTTGTCTCGTGATTATCTGTGGTGTAGTGGTAGGTTGAGGTGTAGGTCGCGTGTTTGTTGTCACTGGGTTTTGATTAATGACGGGCGTTTGTACTGGTTTGGGTTTATGTAGGTTAGGTATATTTATTCCCATTTTCTTGGCGTATGACCTTGTTACTGGTCTGCAAGTAGATGTGTTTGTAATCGGGTTAAGAGATTCAGTCTCTGTAATATTAAATGCAATGGGTACAACTTGATCAATTTCGGAATCGTCGTCACGAGGGGCTCGGGAGAGAAAATCTGCTAAAACTAATTCAGTTCCTTTCTTATAACCAATTTGGAAAATGTATCCGGACAATCGTAATATTAGTTTCTGTAAACGGGGTGTACATGGCTGATCTTTTGAATTCCAAATTTGTACAATTGCTGAGTGGTCTACGAATGCATCAAATTTGCAACCCTTTAGTAAGTGTCGAAATGCTGAAACGTTAATGTAAAGTCCAAATAACTCTAATTCTGTGACGCTATATCGTTGACAGGCTTGTGGTAAGATTTTGGAATAATAACCTATTATGTGTTCTGTACCGTTTACTGTTTGTGTTATATATGAACCTGTTGCGGTTCTTGAAGTGTCGCTATATAGCGTAAATCTACCTTCTTTTCTAGGCATTTGAAGAGTTGGTGGTTTAACCATTAATTGTTTAATTTCGTCAAATGCTTTCTGGTGGTCAGTAGACCAAACAAATTTTCGGCGTTTACTCGCGAGTGTATGTAACGGACGTAAAATTGATTGTATTTGAGGGAAAAATGGGATACATAATTTACTGCACCAATAAATCGTTTAGTTTCTTTATGGGTTCGTGGGACTGGCAAATTTCGGATAGCTGCACACCTGTCGCCTAATGGTGTGATACATGCGTGTCCTGAAGAATTAATCAGGATGGTGTGTCCCATATATTGCACTTTATTCTTGAATAACTTACATTTCTTTGGGCAAATTCTAAAACCATTTAATTGTAGGGCTTGTAAAACGGAAACGAGGTGCTGCTTATGAGCAAATTTGTCTTGGCTAAATAAAATAATATCATCATGATGGGCGATACAGAATTCTCTAGAATTCGGGATTTCATTTAAAATTTCGTCAATCTTTGCTTGAAATATACCTGGCGAAACGTTTAATCCTTGTGCTAATCTCTTATAATAATAATGCTTTCCACCATGATATGAAGCTATACCTGTGTATTGTTGGGCATGTTCGGCTAATGGTACACAGTGGAACGCTGATTTCAAATCAATTACGCTAAGAATCTGTGCATTAGCGTTACCTATTGTTTTCAAAGTTTCGGCCAATAATGGGAATGGGTGATTAATACGTTTTATCCTGGAATTTAGATAGCGAAAGTCTGTGACAACTCTTTTATCTTTTGAATTTTTCTTTGAAACAAGAAGGACAGGGGAAGTATACGATTGGTGTCCTACTGCTAAGATTCCTAGTTTGACTAATTTGTTCAATTCGGCCTCAATAACATTTTTGTCTTTGTCTGTCGCGAAGTATGGTCGAATAAAAAATGGTTCATCGTTAGAGAGGTGTATGTCAGCTTTGAAGTTTGGGCAGCTAGATAGTTCACCATAAAGTGAAAATGCGTTTCTGTTTTGTTGTAAGGTTTTATACAAATCTTCTTTTTCTCTATGTGTTAAAACGCTGTCTGTTAAATCAACTTGTTTTCTAATTATTTCTTCCTCGGTTAAAGTTAGCAATGGGTCTGTACGTTCTAAATGTGGGTACTTGTTTGCGTTGTCATTGGTCAACTTTATTCTATCAATTGGTAGGTCGTTAGTAACTGTTACAAGGTTGGTTAAGTGAAGGCTCGCGATAGGTTGATGTGTATTTAGAGATACGTTTCTGTTTGTGTTGTTAGTGATATCAATGTTGGTTTCTCCTCTATGTAATTTTACTAACATATCTGATGGACAAAGTTTTGAAATATGGGTGGTTGCATGTAGAACAACATCAGAATTGCGTACAAAGGCGGGAACCCTTCCTTTTAATTTAACTGTTCTAGTATCACCGGGTTTAAGAAAAATCTTGTGTACTGGACGAAAGCTAAAAATCTTTGGTCTAATGCGAAATGTGTTTTCCTTAAAATTTAAAGTACCGTCGAGTTCAGACAATGTTTCGGTTCCAAGTATCAGGTCAATACCTGTCAAATTTTTAACAATTAACGCTGAAATTTTAAATTTGTGTCCTTGGATAAATAATTCGAATTGCACTAAGTGGTTGGAATATAAGAAGTCACCGTTACCTAATCGAAATTTAGTTGTATTCACTTTAATTGGCTTTAGACGCGATAAGTAAAGTGAGGAATTAACGTACGATTGTGAGATTATAGTTCTAGTTGAACCACTGTCAAATAAAGTTAAACATTTCTACCATCTGGTAAATTTCCTTTAACGTAATTTCTGTCGTTAAGTAACAAATCAATATTATCTAAATTCCCTAAGTATTTTGCCTTAAAATTGTCGTATTTAGTATGGGGGGCCAGATTATAGGCGGCATCTAGTCCCCTTTTTAAAAATCCTGCTGGTGGCTAGGGTAGTAATTGTTTGACTGTTGGTATGGGTATGGCAGGGGATAGTTTCCGTAAGAACGGTTTTGTTGTCGGCAGTGCCTTGCTATGTGGCCTGGTTTCCCGCAGTAATAACAGGTTGGGGGAGGTTGTCTATATCTTGGGGTCGGTGGGGTCTGGAATCGGGGTTTGTATGGGCTTGGGCTTCGGTTTCGTCTTGGGATATAATTTCGGGTGGGGGAACGTGAGCGTCGAGTATCATCATTAAGGGATCGTTTTGTTGTGGCCATGTCTAACTTGAGAGAATTTATCTCATGTTGGAGCGATTCGAGACTATTATCTGTTTCCTTATTGATATTGAATGAAACTTCCCGTGTGGCATCATCTACGGAAAGATCAAGGTAATTTTGTGTGCTATTTACGATATTTTTTTTATTTATTTATTTATTTATTCTGGTATAAAACTTACAACAAGTAGCCGCAAGGCTAAAAACGTTGCAATTACAAAATTACTATACAATACTTACATAACAAAAAAAAGGATGTAAAAAATGAAATAACAACAATATCACTCTGACTTTTTGGCTCATGAACTATTGTTTAGCAAATTGATTATTGTAGGGATTGGTGAATTTTTAAATCTTTCGGTTCTCGGTTTGTATTGTTGATATTTGACCTTGCCGTTGCTTCGGAGAACACGAGGAATACTACGGATAGGGGGGAGCAAATAACTGAACTTGTCCGAATTCGACATCTTCTTGCCAAAAGTCAGTACAAGATTATCACGCCTGACTTTTAGCAAAGGTAAATTTAAAAATTCTAAAGCTAATTCATATGAAATGTAATTAAGGCCAAGAATAATTTTTAGGGCCCTTTTTTGAACCCTTTCGATAAGTTGGGTATGAAATTGTGTAATGGCACCATGCCATACAGGGCAGGCGTACTCCAATATAGGCCGAATGTAACTCAAATAAATACATTTCATATCGTCAACTGGGGCATTAGCCCTACGTAAAATACAGAGTGTAAATAACCTACGGGAAGCCTTTGTAATTATTTCATTAACATGTAAATTCCACCTCAAGTCGTCTTGGATAAAAACTCCTAATAGCTTAATATGCTTCACAACCTGGAGTTCAGTGCCACTAAGAGAGAAGCTAGGAGGCGGTAACTCCCTTAACAAAAAATTAATTCTCATTATACTACATTTCTTGGGATTGGGGATCATATTGTTAACTTGGCACCAATTAGTCACATCGTCTAGGCTTGATTGCATAGATTGCTGTTTCCTATATTTAACGGATTCTCCAAGTGTAAGGTCATCTACATATTTCCATCCCCTGCAGCTTCCCGTGGAGATATCATTGATTAAAATGAGGAATAATATTGGTCCCAATTTGGTTCCTTTTGGGACACCACATGTTATTTCTTTATAAGGCGAGGTACAGTTATTGAATTTGGTGTTCATTTTACGATTTGTAAGGAAGCTGCAGATGATGGGAATAAGAGATGACCTCACACCCAAATGGATAAGCTTACTAATGACAATGGTATGATCGACTCGATCAAACGCTTTAGCGAAATCAATCGTACATATATTAAAAAAAGTACCACTAGTTTCCAGATCACTAACAACCGTATTGATTAAGTCAATAAGGTAATGTACTGTTGAGGAGCCTTTTTGACATCCAAATTGTTTCTTATCTAGCAGTCCATTAATGTCCTCTGAAATCCATGAAACAATAAACGATTCAAAAACTCTGGAAAAAATTGGTGTCAGGGATATAGGACGCAGGTCCTGTAGTGATGATGCATTGCTAACTTTAGGGATAGGTATTGCAGTCGCTAATTTCCATATCTCGGGGAAAACTCCCTCAGAGAGACAGGCGTTAAATACATCAGCTAATACTGGAGATATTTCATCCCTAAATTCTTTAATTAATTTAATAGGGGGGTCGTCAGGATGACCTGACTTACTGGCATTTAATTTACTTAATATTTTTAGAACTTGGCCTGAAAAGATTGTAGGTGGTGGGCTTTCAGCTGGTAAAAAGGCTGGTAAAGCTTTTAAATCTAATGACGGTAGTTGACAGCATATAGAGGCAAAATAATCATTCATTTTTATCGCTGATTCAGTATAAGATTCACCTGGAAACTTTATGTTTGGTTTATTTTTAAAGTTGCACAAGTTACGTACGCTTTTGTGAAATTTTGCAGGGTTATTAAGTTTAAGACATCTAATATTATCCTTGTAAAATGATTCCTTAGCAGTTTTGATAGCTCTTTGTACACAGTTTCTTAGCTTTTTCCATTCGTTTTCCGGTACTCGTTTATATGCTTGTTGTCTTTCATCCAGCAGGCGTCTTATTTTAGTGGTTATCCACGGTCGGTCAGCAACACGTTTACGAAGACTCTTAATTGGGAAACTATGATTGAAAGCACTTCTCAGTGATAGCGTAAGCGCATCAGTTTTACCATTACAGGTATCAGCGTCAAATACTTCATCCCAACCATGGCTGGTTATCCACTGACCAAAGCTTCTAATTGAAGAGTCGGTGTAAGGTCTCAATTTTATGTGAACGTATTTTGATTGTATGATCTCATTGAGTGGCATGACGACGATAGAATCATGATCACTACGCCCTAAAGGCGCATGGCGTTCTGGAAGGTGATAATGTTCGGGATGGCTCATAAAGATCTTATCAAGAAGAGACGTCCCACGTGTATGAAAATTAACGATCTGGGTTAAGGCAAGACTAGACGTGAGTTGGTCAGTGTCTAAGTCGTTAAAATCACCCAATATGATAATAGGTGTAGACATGTCTTTGGTGCGAATAGAATCAACTGTCTGTATTAGATGGTTTAACAAATCCTCACTACCTTCTGCTGATGGTGGGTAATAAACAGCCCCAATGTAAATGTTTTGCGACGTTCTGCCAGTAGTAGGTGACACTATTTTCCTCCAACAACATTCGTAGTTACATAAAGGATGCTCGTCGATAGTATTCACACAAAACTTTTCTGCTACAAACAAAGCGATTCCCCCGCCACTACGTTCGAAATTGTCAATAGTGGCATCGATTGGGGTGGACATGGCTACAGCTGCTCTACATTTTGGTGGAAGGGTCGAAATAAATTTATTCTTTATCTGCTGGTCAGCGTATCCAATTCTGTCTGCGGCTTGTTTGATTTTGGTTAAGTGCTTTTCGGCGTTGTCGCCAGTGGTGTATGTAATTGAATCGTATTCTCTTATGTGCGCATAGATTGATTTGTTTTTACTAAACCTGTTGATGAATTGGGTTTTTAAGGATTCTAGTGAATCGAACTGCTTTCCCTCAATCCAGAGTCTAGCTTGGCCCTGAAGGCTACGTTTGAAAATACTTATTACATTAAATAATTGCGCATTGTTTACAGGGTTTTCTAAAGTGTGGGCCTCAAGGTAGTCGGTAAACGATAAGTAGTGTGCACTACATTGGTCGTGATCGGTTATGGAACCGTCATATCTTTTGGGAAGGAAATCGGTTTGTCTTAGGTGGGGCACGGGGTGAGGATTGACGGGCTCATTTAAAATTACTTCGTTATCAACAATGTCGACCATACTTTATAATATTAATTATTCAAAATATCAAAAACAATTTAGTGTATATATATGTAAACTCTCACTTTTCAATCAAGGTTACAAATCAAAAATCAAAATGGTTTTGACTTACCCCAAATGCTTCGGATCCAATTAAAAATGAATTAAAGGAATGCAAAAAAGTGTTCAAAAATGTTCAAATGTTCAAACAACGAATTAAAAAAATGTTAAAAGTGTTCATCAATGTTCAAATTTTCAAACAACGAATTCAAAAAAATGCGAAAGGTGTTCATCAATGTTTAAAATGGTCAAAAAAAATAAATGTTAAAAAAAACGATCGAAAAAAAACGGCGTGAAGTTGAAAGTGTTCAAACGAAATAGTTCTTGTCCGCTTGCTTCTGTTTTGATTCTGCTTGGGTCTTCCTAGATTATCTTCTTTGTCTTTATCCAATGGTTATAATTTGATAAAATTTCTGCTTGTCTCGATCTCATTCAAATATAATTTCAGCTTGTCTTTTGTGTCTTCCTCGATTATCTTCTTTGTCTTCATCCAATGGTAATAATTTGATCAAATTTCTGCTTGTCTCGATCTCATTCAAATATAATTTCAGCTTGTCTTTTGAATCAAAGTAAATTTCAGGTTTTCTCCTTTCAAACAAATATGGTTATTTTTGTCTTCGTCTTCGTCTTCGTGTCTTGTTAAGTGTTTATTTCTTGTTTTCTCACTCCGTTCCTTATGAAATTTGGGTCTTCCACCATGTAATATAATGTTGCGTTGTTGAGGTACTAATGAAGACTCTTACCCGCTGGACTGTCGTAACACATATATTGTTTATTCAGTATAATACTTCAGTACAATATACAACTATAAGTATAGATAAAAAACAGAGAATACAGTGATGCTGTCGGTGAGGTGTGAAGTGTGTAGGTCTGCTTCTGAAGAAGTGGCTGTGAGGTGTGTCTGGGCCCTTCTGAAACTTGGGAGTATATTGGCCCTCGGTTCATTTACATATGTCACTACGTAATCTTAGAGGTTACTGATTGGTCCTAAGTTGGTCCAGGGGTGTTTAAGTGGGAGTGATTAACGGTATAATAAGGTATTTCTGTGATGGATAACACTGTCAAATCTGTACTTAAATAGTGTCGATCACTCCTGGTTTAACGATGGGAAAAGTCACAAAATTAAGCTAAGTGTTTTCTTTAGGGATTCTATTATAAACTAAATGGTCATTAAAACATCTGGACAAACTCTCCTCTGGACTTTCTGGGTCAAGTTTGTGAACCTATTTGAATTCCGATACAAAGGTCGATTTCTTAAATATAAAAGTATATCGTTATATTACATTGATTACACAAAAATATCAAAGTGCTTAAAATCACATTTGAAACCGTTTTAGACCATTTTGTGCATTTCGATGAAACTTTTCACACAAAAACCTCAAAGTGCACAAAATAGCTTCAAATCGCATTTGGAGACGTTTTAGACCATTTTGAGCATTTCGATGAAACTTTTCACACAAAAACGACAAAGTGCACAAAATAGCTTCAAATCGCATTTAGAGACGTTCTAGACCATTTTGTGCATTTCGATGAAACTTTTCACACAAAAACATCAAAGTGCACAAAATAGCTTCAAATCGCATTTAGAGACGTTTTAGACCATTTTGTGCATTTCGATGAAACTTTTCACAAAAAAACATCAAAGTGCACAAAATAGCTTCAAATCGCATTTGGAGACGTTTTAGACCATTTTGAGCATTTCGATGAAACTTTTCACACAAAAACGACAAAGTGCACAAAATAGCTTCAAATCGCACTTAGAGACGTTTTAGACCATTTTGTGCATTTCGATGAAACTTTTCACACAAAAACATCAAAGTGCACAAAATAGCTTTAAGCTATTGTATGCACTTTGATGTTTTTGTGTGAAAAGTTTTTTCGAAATGCACAAAATGGTCTAAAACGTCTCCAAATGTGATTTGGAGCTCTTTTGTGCACTTTGATGTTTTGTGTAAAAAGTTTTATAGAAATGCTCAAAATGGTCTAAAACGTTTTCAAATGTGATTTTAAGCACTTTAATGTTTTGTGTGAAAAGTTTTATCGAAATGCTCAAAATGGTCTAAAACGGTTTCAAATGTGATTTTAAGCACTTTGATATTTTTGTGTATTCAAGTTTTTTTCGAAATGCACAACATGGTCTAAAACGTCTACAAATGCGATTTGAAACTATTTTGTGCACTTTGATGTTTTGTGTAATGAAACGCACAAAATGGTCTAAAACGTCTCCAAATGCGATTTGAAGCTATTTTGTGCACTTTGTTGTTTTGTGTGAAAAGTTTCATCGAAATGCACAAAATTGTCTAAAACGTCTCCAAATACGATTTGAAGCTATTTTGTGCACTTTGATGTTTTTGTGTGAAAAGTTTCATCGAAATGCACAAAATGGTCTAAAACGTCTCTCAATGCGATTTGAAGCTATTTTGTGCACATTGATGTTTTTGTGTGAAAAGTTTCATCGAAATGCACAAAATGTTCTAAAACGTCTCCAAATACGATATTAAGCTATTGTATGTATTTTGATGTTTTTGTGTGAAAAGTTTTATCGAAATACTCAAAATGGTCTAAAACGGTTTCAAATGTGATTTTAAGCACTTTGAGGTTTTTGTGTAATCAAATTTCATCGAAATGCACAAAATGGTCTAAAACGTCTCCAAATGCGATTTGAAGCTATTTTGTGCACTTTGATGTTTTGTGTGAAAAGTTTCATCGAAATGCACAAATTGGTCTAAAACGTCTCCAAATACGATATTAAGTTATTGTATGTACTTTGTTGTTTTTGTGTGAAAAGTTTCATCGAAATGCACAAATTGGTCTAAAACGACTCCAAATGCGATTTGAAGCTATTTTATGCACTTTGATGTTTTGTGTGAAAAGTTTCATCGAAAATCACAAAATGGTCAAAAACGTCTCCAAATACGATTATAAGCTGTTGTATGCACATTGATGTTTTTGGTTGAAAAGTTTCATCGAAATGCACAAAATGGTCTAAAACGTCTCCAAATACGATATTAAGCTATTGTATGCACTTTGTTGTTTTTGTGTGAAAAGTTTCATCGAAATGCACAAAATGGTCTAAAACGTCTCCAAATGCGATTTGAAGCTATTTTGTGCAATTTGATGGTTTTGTGTGAAAAGTTTCATCGAAATGGACAAAATGGTCAAAAACGTCTCCAAATACGATAATAAACTATTGTATGCACTTTGATGTTTTTGTGTGAAAAGTTTTAACGAAATGCACAAAATGGTCTAAAACGTCTCCAAATCCATTTTTAAGCTATTCTAAGCACTTTGGTGTTTTTATGTTACCAAGTTTTTTCGAAATGCACAAAATGGTCTAAAACGTCTCTCAATGCGATTTGAAGCTATTTTGTGCACATTGATGTTTTTGTGTGAAAAGTTTCATCGAAATGCACAAAATGTTCTAAAACGTCTCCAAATACGATATTAAGCTATTGTATGTATTTTGATGTTTTTGTGTGAAAAGTTTTATCGAAATACTCAAAATGGTCTAAAACGGTTTCAAATGTGATTTTAAGCACTTTGATGTTTTTGTGTAATCAAATTTCATCGAAATGCACAAAATGGTCTAAAACGTCTGCAAATGCGATTTGAAGCTATTTTGTGCACTTTGATGTTTTGTGTAATAAAGTTTCATCGAAATGCTCAAAATGGTCTAAAACGTCTCAAAATGCGATTTGAAGCTATTTTGTACACTTTGATGTTTTGTGTGAAAAGTTTCATCGAAATGCACAAATTGGTCTAAAACGTCTCCAAATACGATATTAAGTTATTGTATGTACTTTGTTGTTTTTGTGTGAAAAGTTTCATCGAAATGCACCAATTGGTCTAAAACGTCTCCAAATGCGATTTGAAGCTATTTTGTGCACTTTGATGTTTTGTGTGAAAAGTTTCATCGAAAATCACAAAATGGTCTAAAACGTCTCCAAATACGATTATAAGCTGTTGTATGCACATTGATGTTTTTGGTTGAAAAGTTTCATCGAAATGCACAAAATGGTCTAAAACGTCTCCAAAAACGATATTGAGCTATTGTATGCACTTTGTTGTTTTTGTGTGAAAAGTTTCATCGAAATGCACAAAATGGTCTAAAACGTCTCCAAATGAGATTTGAAGCTATTTTGTGGAATTTGATGGTTTTGTGTGAAAAGTTTCATCGAAATGCACAAAATGGTCAAAAACGTCTCCAAATGCGATTTGAAACTATTTTGTGCAATTTGATGGTTTTGTGTGAAAAGTTTCATCGAAATGCACAAAATGGTCAAAAACGTCTCCAAATACGATAATAAGCTATTGTATGCACTTTGATGTTTTCGTGTGAAAAGTTTTAACGAAATGCACAAAATGGTCTAAAACGTCTCCAAATCCATTTTTAAGCTATTCTAAGCACTTTGGTGTTTTTATGTTACCAAGTTTTTTCGAAATGCACAAAATGGTCTAAAACGTCTACAAATGCGATTTGAAGCTATTTTGTGCACTTTGATGTTTTGTGTAATGAAACGCACAAAATGGTCAAAAACGTCTCCAAATGCGATTTGAAGCTATTTTGTGAACTTTGATGTTTTGTGTGAAAAGTTTCATCGAAATGCACAAAATTGTCTAAAACGTCTCCAAATACGTTATTAAGCTATTGTATGCACTTTGTTGTTTTTGAGTGAAAAGTTTCATCGAAATGCTCAAAATGGTCTAAAACGTCTCCAAATGCGATTTGAAGCTATTTTGTGCACTTTGATGTTTTTGTGTGAAAAGTTTCATCGAAATGCACAAAATGGTCTAAAACCATTACGATATTAAGCTATTGTATGTACTTTGTTGTTTTTGTGTGAAAAGTTTCATCGAAATGCACAAATTGGTCTAAAACGTCTCCAAATGCGATTTGAAGCTATTTTGTGCACTTTGATGTTTTGTGTGAAATGTTTCATCGAAATGCACAAAATGTTCTAAAACGTCTCCGAATACGATATTAAGCTATTGTATGTAGGCTACTTTGTTGTTTTTGTGTGAAAAGTTTCATCGAAATGCTCAAAATGTTTCATCGAAACGCACAACATGGTCTAAAACGTCTGCAAATGCGATTTGAAGCTATTTTGTGCACTTTGATGTTTTGTGTAATCAAGTTTCATCGAAATGCACAAAATGGTCTAAAACGTCTCCAAATGCGATTTGGAGCTATTTTGTGCACTTTGATGTTTTGTGTGAAAAATCAAAATGCACAAAATGGTCTAAAACGTCTCCAAATACGATATTAACCTATTGTATGCACTTTGTTGTTATTGTGTGAAAAGTTTCATCGAAATGCACAAAATGGTCTAAAACGTCTCCAAATGCGATTTGAAGATATTTTGTGCACTTTGATGTTTTTGTGTGAAAAGTTTCATCGAAATGCACAAAATGGTCTAAAACGTCTCCAAATACGATATTAAGCTATTGTATGCACTTTGTTGTTTTTGTCTGAAAAGTTTTCCCGAAATGCACAAAATGGTCTAAAACGTCTCTAAATGTGATTTGAAGTTAATTTTTGCACTTTGATGTTTTTGTGTGAAAAGTTTCATCGAAATGCACAAAATGGTCTAAAACGTCTCCAAATATGATATTAGGCTATTGTATGCACTTTGTTGTTTTTGTCTGAAAAGTTTTCACGAATTTCAGAAAATGGTCTAAAACGTCTCTAAATGCGATTTGAATTTATTTTGTGCACTTTGATGTTTTGTGCGAAAAGTTTTATCGAAATGCTCAAAGTGGTCTAAAACGGTTTCAAATGTGATTTTAAGCACTTTGATGTTTTTGCGTAATAAAGTTTCATCGAAATGCACAAAATGGTCTAAAACGTCTGCAAATGCGATATGAAGTTATTTTGTGCACTTTGATGTTTTGTGTAATCCAGTTTCATCGAAATGTACAAAATTGTCTAGAACCTCTCAAAATGCGATATTAAGCTATTGTATGCACTTTGTTGTTTTTGTGTAATAAAGTTTCATCGAAATGCACAAAATGGTCTAAAACGTCTCCAAATGCAATTTGAAGCTATTTAGTGCACTTTGATGTTTTGTGTGAAAAGTTTCACCAAAATGCACAAAATGGTCTAAAACGTCTCCAAATACGATATTAAGCTATTGTATGCACTTTGATGTTTATGTGTGAAAATTTTTTTCGAATGCAAAAAATTTTCTAAAACGTCTCCAAATCCGACTTTGAGCTCTTTTGTGCACTTTGATGTTTTGTGTAATGAAAGGCACAAAATGGTCTAAAACGTCTCCAAATGCGATTTGAAGCTATTTTGTGCACTTTGTTGTTTTCGTGTGAAAAGTTTCATCGAAATGCTCAAAATGGTCTAAAACGTCTCCAAATGCGATTTGAAGATATTTTGTGCACTTTGATGTTTTTGTGTGAAAAGTTTCATAGAAATGCACAAAATGGTCTAAAACGTCTCCAAATACGATATTAACCTATTGTATGCACTTTGTTGTTTTCGTGTGAAAAGTTTCATCGAAATGCTCAAAATGGTCTAAAACGTCTCCAAATGCGATTTGAAGATATTTTGTGCACTTTGATGTTTTTGTGTGAAAAGTTTCATAGAAATGCACAAAATGGTCTAAAACGTCTCCAAATGCGATTTGAAGATATTTTGTGCACTTTGATGTTTTTGTGTGAAAAGTTTCATCGAAATGCACAAAATGGTCTAAAACGTCTCCAAATACGATATTAAGCTATTGTATGCACTTTGTTGTTTTTGTCTGAAAAGTTTTCATCGAAATGCACAAAATGTTCTAAAACGTCTCCAAATACGATATTAAGCTATTGTATGTATTTTGATGTTTTTGTGTGAAAAGTTTTATCGAAATGCTCAAAATGGTCTAAAACGGTTTCAAATGTGATTTTAAGCACTTTGATGTTTTTGTGTAATCAAGTTTCATCGAAACGCACAACATGGTCTAAAACGTCTGCAAATGCGATTTGAAGCTATTTTGTGCACTTTGATGTTTTGTGTAATCAAGTTTCATCGAAATGCACAAAATGGTCTAAAACGTCTCCAAATGCGATTTGGAGCTATTTTGTGCACTTTGATGTTTTGTGTGAAAAATCAAAATGCACAAAATGGTCTAAAACGTCTCCAAATACGATATTAACCTATTGTATGCACTTTGTTGTTATTGTGTGAAAAGTCTCATCGAAATGCTCAAAATGGTCTAAAACGTCTCCAAATGCGATTTGAAGATATTTTGTGCACTTTGATGTTTTTGTGTGAAAAGTTTCATCGAAATGCACAAAATGGTCTAAAACGTCTCCAAATACGATATTAAGCTATTTTATGCACTTTGTTGTTTTTGTGTGAAAAGTTTTCACGAAATGCACAAAATGGTCTAAAACGTCTCTAAATGCGATTTGAAGTTAATTTTTGCACTTTGATGTTTTTGTGTAAAAAGTTTCATCGAAATGCACAAAATGGTCTAAAACGTCTCCAAATATGATATTAGGCTATTGTATGCACTTTGTTGTTTTTGTCTGAAAAGTTTTCACGAAATTCACAAAATGATCTAAAACGTCTCTAAATGCGATTTTAATTTATTTTGTGCACTTTGATATTTTGTGTGAAAAGTTTTATCGAAATGCTCAAAGTGGTCTAAAACGGTTTCAAATGTGATTTTAAGCACTTTGATGTTTTTGTGTAATAAAGTTTCATCGAAATGCACAAAATGGTCTAAAACGTCTGCAAATGCGATATGAAGTTATTTTGTGCACTTTGATGTTTTGTGTAATCCAGTTTCATCGAAATGTACAAAATTGTCTAAAACCTCTCAAAATGCGATTTGAAGCTATTTTGTGCACTTTGATGTTTTTGTATGAAAAGTTTCATCGAAATGCACAAAATTGTCTAAAACGTCTCCAAATACGATATTAAGCTATTGTATGCACTTTGATGTTTTTGTGTGAAAAGTTTTTTCGAAATGCACAAAATGGTCTAAAACGTCTCCAAATCCGTCTTGAAGCTATTCTAAGAACTTTGGTGTTTTTATGTTACCAAGTTTTTTCGAAATGCACAAAATGGTCTAAAACGTCTCCAAATACGATTTGAAGCTATTTTGTGCACTTTGATGTTTTGTGTAATGAAACGCACAAAATGGTCTAAAACGTTTCCAAATGCGATTTGAAGCTATTTTGTGCACTTTGACGTTTTGTGTGAAAAGTTTCATCGAAAAGCCAAAAATGGTCAAAAACGTCTCAAATACGATAATAAGCTTTTGTATGCACATTGATGTTTTTGTGTGAAAAGTCTCATCGAAACGCACAAAATGGTCTAAAATGTCTCCAAATGCGATTTGAAGCTATTTTGTGCACTTTGTTGTTTTGTGTGAAAAGTTTCATCGAAATTCACAAAATGGTCTAAAACGGTTTCAAATGTGATTTAAAGCACTTAGATGTTTTTGTGTAATCAAGTTTCATCGAAATGCACAAAATGGTCTAAAACGTCTGCAAATGCAATTTGAAGCTATTTTGTCCACTTTGATGTTTTGTGTAATCAAGTTTCATTGAAATGCACAAAATGGTCTAAAACGTCTCCAAATGCGATTTGAAGCTATTTTGTACACTTTGATGTTTTGTGTGAAAAGTTTCATTAAAATGCACAAAATGGTCTAAAACGTCTCCAAATACGATATTAAGCTATTGTATGCACTTTGATGTTTTTGTGTGAAAAGTTTTTTCGAAATACACAAAATGGTCTAAAACGTCTCCAATTGCGATTTAGAGCTCTTTTGTGCACTTTGATGTTTTGTGTCAAAAGTTTTATAGAAATGCTCAAAATGGTCTAAAACGGTTTCAAATGTGATTTTAAGCACTTTGATGTTTTTGTGTGAAAAGTTTCATCGAAATGCACAAAATGGTCTAAAACGTCTCCAAATACGATTTGAAGCTATTTTGTGCACTTTAATAGTTTTGTGTGAAAAGTTTTATCGAAATACTCAAAATGGTCTAAAGCGGTTTCAAATGTGATTTTAAGCACTTGGATATTTTTGTGTAATCAAGTTTCATCGAAATGCACAAAATAGTCTAAAACGTCTCCAAATGCGATTTGAAGCTATTTTGTGCACTTTGATGGTTTTTGTGTGAAAAGTTTCATCGAAATGCACAAAATGGTCTAAAACGTCTCCAAATACAATTTAAAGGTATTTTGTGCACTTTAATAGTTTTGTGTGAAAAGTTTTATGGAAATACTCAAAATGGTCTAAAACGGTTTCAAATGTGATTTTAAGCACTTTGATATTTTTGTGTAATCAAGTTTCATCGAAATGCACAAAATGGTCAAAAACGTCTCCAAATACGATAATAAGCTGTTGTATGCACATTGATGTTTTTGTGTGAAAAGTCTCATCGAAATGCACGAAATGGTCTAAAACGTCACTAAATTCGTTTGAAGCTATTCTAAGCACGTTGGTGTTTTTTATGTTACCAAGTTTTTTCGAAATGCACAAAATGGTCTAAAACGTCTCCAAATGCGATTTGAAACTATTTTGTGCACTTTGATGTTTTGTGTAATGAAACGCACAAAATGGTCTAAAACGACTCCAAATGCGATTTGAAGCTATTTTGTGCACTTTGATGTTTTTGTGTGAAAAGTTTCATCGAAATGCACAAAATGGTCTAATACGTCTCCAAATACGATATTAAGCTATTGTATGCACTTTGTTGTTTTTGTGTGAAAAGTTTCATCGAAATGCACAAAATGGTCTAAAACGGTTTCAAATGTGATTTTAAGCACTTTGATATTTTTGTGTAATCAAGTTTCATCAAAATGCACAAAATGGTCTAAAACGTCAGCAAATGCGATTTGAAGCTATTTTGTGCACTTTGATGGTTTTGTGTGAAAATTTCATCGAAATGCACAAAATGGTCAAAAACGTCTCCAAATACGATAATAAGCTGTTGTATGCACATTGATGTGTTTGTGTGAAAAGTCTCATCGAAATTCACAAAATGGTCTAAAACGTCTCCAAATCCGTTTTGAAGCTAATCTAAGAACTTTGGTGTTTTTATGTTACCAAGTTTTTTCGAAATGCACAAAATGGTCAAAAACGTCTCCAAATACGAGTTGAAGTTATTTTGTGCACTTTGATGTTTTGTGTAATGAAACGCACAAAATGGTCTAAAATGTTTCCAAATGCGATTTGAAGCTATTTTGTGCACTTTGATGTTTTGTGTGAAAAGTTTCAACAAAAAGCACAAAATGGTCAAAAACGTCTCCAAATACGATAATAAGCTGTTGTATGCACATTGATGTTTTTTTGTGAAAAGTCTCATCGAAATGCACAAAATGGTCTAAAACGTCTCCAAATCCATTTTGAAGGTATTCTAAGCACTTTGGTGTTTTTATGTTACCAAGTTTTTTTCGAAATGCACAAAATGGTCTAAAACGTCTATAAATGCGATTTGAAGCTTTTTTGTGCACTTTGATGTTTTGTGTAATGAAACGCACAAAATGGTCTAAAACGTCTGCAAATGCGATTTGAAGCTATTTTGTGCACTTTGTTGTTTTGTGTGAAAAGATTCATCGAAATGCACAAATTTGTCTAAAACGTCTCCAAATACGATATTAGGCTATTGTATGCACTTTGTTGTTTTTGTGTGAAAAGTTTCATCGAAATGCTCAAAATGGTCTAAAACGTCTCCAAATGCGATTTGAAGCCATTTTGTGCACTTTGATGTTTTTGTGTGAAAAGTTTCATCAAAATGCACAAAATGGTCTAAAACGTCTGCACATACGAAATTAAATTATTGTATGCACTTTGATGTTTTTGTGTGAAAAGATTTTTCGAAATGCACAAAATGGTCTAAAACGTCTCCAAATGCGATTTGAAGCTATTTTGTGCACTTTGATGTTTTGTGTAATGAAACGCACAAAATGGTCTAAAATGTCTCCAAATGCGATTTGAAGCTATTTTGTGCACTTTGTTGTTTTGTGTGAAAAGTTTCATCGAAATGCACAAAAAGGTCTAAAACGTCTCCAAATACGATATTAAGCTATTATATGCATTTTGATGTTTTTGTGTGAAAAGTTTTAATGAAATGCACAAAATGGTCTAAAACGTCTCCAAATGCGATTTGAAGCTATTTTTTGTACTTTGATGTTTTTGTGTGAAAAGTTTCATCGAAATGCACAAAATGGTCTAAAACGTCTCCAAATACAATAATAAGCTATTGTATGCACTTTGTTGTTTTTGTGTGAAAAGTTTCATCGAAATGCACAAAAAGGTCTAAAACGTCTCCAAATACGATATTAAGCTATTATATGCATTTTGATGTTTTTGTGTGAAAAGTTTTAAGGAAATGCACAAAATGGCCTCAAACGTCTCCAAATCCGCTTTGAAGCTATTCTAAGCACTTTCGTGTTTTTATGTTAACAATTTTTTCGAAATGCTCAAAATGTTCTAAAACGGTTTCAAATGTGATTTTAAGGACTTGTGATGTTTTTGTGTAATCAAGTTTCATCGAAATGCACAAAATGGTCTAAAACGTCTCCAAATGCGATTTGAAGCTATTTTGTGCACTTTTATGTTTTGTGTGAAAAGTTTCATCGAAATGCACAAAATGGTCTAAAACGTCTCCAAATGCGATTTGAAGCTATTTTGTGCACTTTGTTGTTTTTGTGTGAAAAGTTTCATCGAAATGCTCAAAATGGTCTAAAACGTCTCCAAATGCGATTTGAAGCTATATTGTGCACTTTGTCGTTTTTGTGTGAAAAGTTTCATCGAAATGCTCAAAATGGTCTAAAACGTCTCTAAATGCGATTTGAAGCTATTTTGTGCACTTTGATGTTTTTTTGTGAAAAGTTTCATCGAAATGCACAAAATGGTCTAAAACGTCTCTAAATGCGATTTGAAGCTATTTTTTGCACTTTGATGTTTTTGTGTGAAAAGTTTCATCGAAATGCACAAAATGGTCTAAAACGTCTCTAAATGCGATTTGAAGCTATTTTGTGCACTTTGATGTTTTTTTGTGAAAAGTTTCATCGAAATGCACAAAATGGTCTAAAACGTCTCTAAATGCGATTTGAAGCTATTTTGTGCACTTTGTCGTTTTTGTGTGAAAAGTTTCATCGAAATGCTCAAAATGGTCTAAAACGTCTCCAAATGCGATTTGAAGCAATTTTGTGCACTTTGATGTTTTTGTGTGAAAAGTTTCATCGAAATGCACAAAATGGTCTAAAACGTCTGCAAATGCGATTTGAAGCTATTTTGTGCACTTTGATGTTTTGTGTAATCCAGTTTCATCGAAATGTACAAAATTGTCTAAAACGTCTCTAAATGCGATTTGAAGCTATTTTGTGCACTTTGTCGTTTTTGTGTGAAAAGTTTTTTCGAAATGCACAAAATGGTCTAAAACGTGTCCAAATGCGATTTGAAGTTATTTTGTGCACTTTGATGTTTTGTGTGAAAAGTTTTATCGAAATGCTCAAAATGGTCTAAAACGGTTTCAAATGTGATTTTAAGCACCTTGATATTTTTGTGTAATCAAGTTTCATCGAAATGCACAAAATGGTCTAAAACGTCTGCAAATGCGATTTGAAGCTATTTTGTGCACTTTGATGGTTTGGGTGAAAAGTTTCATCGAAATGCACAAAATGGTCAAAAATGTCTCCAAATGCGATTTGAAGCTATTTTGTGCACTTTGTTGTTTTGTGTGAAAAGTTTCATCGAAATGCACAAAATGGTCTAAAACGGTTTCAAATGTGATTTTAAGCACTTTGATATTTTTGTGTAATCAAGTTTTTTCGAAATGCACAACATGGTCTAAAACGTCTCCAAATGCGATTTGAAGTTATTTTGTTCACTTTGATGTTTTTGTTTGAAAAGTTTCATCGAAATGCACAAAATGGTCTAAAACGTCTCTAAATGCGATTTGAACCTATTTTGTGCACTTTGATGTTTTTGTGTGAAAAGTTTCATCGAAATGCACAAAATGGTCTAAAACGTCTCTAAATGCGATTTGAAGCTATTTTGTGCACTTTGTCGTTTTTGTGTGAAAAGTTTCATCGAAATGCTCAAAATGGTCTAAAACGTCTCCAAATGCGATTTGAAGCTATTTTGTGCACTTCGATGTTTTTTTCTGAAAAGTTTCATCGAAATGCACAAAATGGTCTAAAACGTCTCTAAATGCGATTTGAAGCTATTTTGTGCACTTTGATGTTTTTGTGTGAAAAGTTTCATCGAAATGCACAAAATGGTCTTAAACGTCTCTAAATGCGATTTGAAGCTATTTTGTGCACTTTGTCGTTTTTGTGTGAAAAGTTTCATCGAAATGCTCAAAATGGTCTAAAACGTCTCCAAATGCGATTTGAAGCAATTTTGTGCACTTTGATGTTTTTGTGTGAAAAGTTTCATCGAAATGCACAAAATGGTCTAAAACGTCTGCAAATGCGATTTGAAGCTATTTTGTGCACTTTGATGTTTTTTTGTGAAAAGTTTCATCGAAAGGCACAAAATTGTCTAAAACGTCTCTAAATGCGATTTGAAGCTATTTTGTGCACTTTGTCGTTTTTGTGTGAAAAGTTTCATCGAAATGCTCAAAATGGTCTAAAACGTCTCCAAATGCGATTTGAAGCAATTTTGTGCACTTTGATGTTTTTGTGTGAAAAGTTTTTTCGAAATGCACAAAATGGTCTAAAACGTCTCCAAATGCGATTTGAAGCAATTTTGTGCACTTTGATGTTTTGTGTAATCCAGTTTCATCGAAATGTACAAAATTGTCTAAAACCTCTCAAAATGCGATTTTAAGCTATTTTGTGCACTTTGATGTTTTTGTGTGAAAAGTTTCATCGAAATGCACAAAATTGTCTAAAACGTCTCCAAATACGATATTAAGCTATTGTATGCACTTTGATGTTTTTGAGTGAAAAGTTTTTTCGAAATGCACAAAATGGTCTAAAACGTCTCCAAATGCGATTTGGAGCTCTTTTGTGCACTTTGATGTTTTGTGTAAAAAGTTTGCTATTTTGTGCACTTTAATGTTTTGTGTGAAAAGTTTTATCGAAATGCTCAAAATTGTCTAAAACGGTTTCAAATGTGATTTTAAGCACTTTGATATTTTTGTGTAATCAAGTTTTTTCGAAATGCACAACATGGTCTAAAACGTCTCCAAATGCGATTTGAAGCTATTTTGTGCACTTTGATGTTTTTGTGTGAAAAGTTTCATCGAAATGCACAAAATGGTCTCAAACGTCTGGAAATGCGAGTTGAAGCTATTTTGTGCACTTTGTCGTTTTTGTGTGAAAAGTATATTCGAAATGCTCAAAATGGTCTAAAACGTCTCCAAATGCGATTTGAAGCTATTTTGTGATTTTAAGAACTTTGATGTTTTTGTGTGAAAAGTTTCATCGAAATGCACAAAATGGTCTAAATGCGATTTGAAGCTATTTTGTGCACTTTGATGTTTTTTTGTGAAAAGTTTCATCGAAATGCACAAAATGGTCTAAAACGTCTCCAAATACGATATTAAGCTATTGTATGTATGTTGATGTTTTTGTGTGAAAAGTTTTATCGAAATGCTCAAAATGGTCTAAAACGGTTTCAAATGTGATTTTAAGCACTTTGATGTTTTTGTGTAATCAAGTTTCATCGAAATGCACAAAATGGTCTAAAACATCTGCAAATGCGATTTTAAGCTATTTTGTGCACTTTCATGTTTTGTGTGAAAAGTTTTATCGAAATGCTCAAAATGGTCTAAAACGGTTTCAAATGTGATTTTAAGCACTTTGATATTTTTGTGTAATCAAGTTTCATCGAAATGCACCAAATTGTCTAAAACGTCTGCAAATGCGATTTGAAGCTATTTTGTGCACTTTGATGTTTTTGTGTGAAAAGTTTCATCGAAATGCACAAAATGGTCTAAAACGTCTCCAAATATGATATTAAGCTATTGTATGCACTTTGTTGTTTTTATCTGAAAAGTTTTCACGAAATGCACAAAAGATCTAAAACGTCTCTAAATGCGATTTGAAGTTATTTTGTGCACTTTAATGTTTTGTGTGAAAAGTTTTATCGAAATGCACAAAATGGTCTAAAACGTCTCCAAATGCGATTTGAAGCTATTTTGTGCACTTTGATGTTTTGTGTGAAAAGTTTCACCAAAATGCACAAAATGGTCTAAAACGTCTCCAAATCCGTTTTGAAGCTAATCTAAGCACTTTGATGTTGTTATGTTAAACAAGTTTTTTCGAAATGCACAAAATGGTGTAAAACGTCTCCAAATACGATTTGAAGCTCTTTTGTGCACTTTGATGTTTTGTGTAATAAGTTTTATAGAAACGCACAAAATGGTCTAAAACGGTTTCAAATGTGATTTTAAGCACTTTGATATTTTTGTTTAACCAAGTTTCATCGAAATGCACATAATGGTCTAAAACGTCTCCAAATGCGATTTGAAGCTGTTTTTGTGTGAAAAGTTTTTTCGAAATACACAAAATGGTCTAAAACGTCTCCAAATACAATTTGGAACTCTTTTGTGCACTTTGATGTTTTGTGTCAAAAGTTTTATAGAAATGCTCGAAATGGTCTAAAACGGTTTCAAATGTGATTTTAAGCACTTTGATATTTTTGTGTAATCAAGTTTCATCGAAATGCACAAAATGGTCTAAAACGTGTTCAAATGCGATTTGAAGCTATTTTGTGATTTTAAGAACTTTGATATTTTTGTGTAATCAAGTTTCATCGAATGCACAAACTGGTCTAAACATTTGAAGCTATTTTGTGCACTTTGTCGTTTTTGTGTGAAAAGTTTTTTCGAAATGCACAAAATGGTCTAAAACGTGTCCAAATGCGATTTGAAGTTATTTTGTGCACTTTGATGTTTTGTGTGAAAAGTTTTATCGAAATGCTCAAAATGGTCTAAAACGGTTTCAAATGTGATTTTAAGCACCTTGATATTTTTGTGTAATCAAGTTTCATCGAAATGCACAAAATGGTCCAAAACGTCTGCAAATGCGATTTGAAGCTATTTTGTGCACTTTGATGGTTTGGGTGAAAAGTTTCATCGAAATGCACAAAATGGTCAAAAATGTCTCCAAATGCGATTTGAAGCTATTTTGTGCACTTTGATGTTTTTTTGTGAAAAGTTTCATCGAAATGCACAAAATGGTCTAAAACGTCTCTAAATGCGATTTGAAGTTATTTTGTGCACTTTGATGTTTTGTGTGAAAAGTTTTATCGAAATGCTCCAAAATGGTCTAAAACGGTTTCAAATTTGATTTTAAGCACTTTGATATTTTTGTGTAATCAAGTTTCATCGAAATGCACAAAATGGTCTAAAACGTCTGCAAATGCGATTTAAAGCTATTTTGTGCACTTTAATGTTTTGTGTGAAAAGTTTTATCGAAATTCTCAAAATGGTCTAAAACGGTTTCAAATGTGATTTTAAGCACTTTGATGTTTTTGTGTAATCAAGTTTCATCGAAATGCACAAAATGGTTTAAAACGTCAGCAAATGCGATTTGAAGCTATTTTGTGCACTTTGATGTTTTTGTGTGAAAAGTTTCATCGAAATGCACAAAATTGTCTAAAACGTTTCCAAATACGATATTAAGCTATTGTATGCACTTTGATGTTTTTGAGTGAAAAGTTTTTTCGAAATGCACAAAATGGTCTAAAACGTCTCCAAATGCGATTTGGAGCTCTTTTGTGCACTTTGATGTTTTGTGTAAAAAGTTTGCTATTTTGTGCACTTTAATGTTTTGTGTGAAAAGTTTTATCGAAATGCTCAAAATTGTCTAAAACGGTTTCAAATGTGATTTTAATCACTTTGATATTTTTGTGTAATCAAGTTTTTTTCGAAATGCACAACATGGTCTAAAACGTCTCCAAATGCGATTTTAAGCTATTTTGTGCACTTTGATGTTTTTGTGTGAAAAGTTTCATCGAAATGCACAAAATGGTCTAAAACGTCTCTAAATGCGATTTGAAGCTATTTTGTGCACTTTGTCGTTTTTGTGTGAAAAGTTTCATCGAAATGCTCAAATTGGTCTAAAACGTCTCCAAATGCGATTTGAAACTATATTGTGCACTTTGTCGTTTTTGTGTGAAAAGTTTCATCGAAATGCTCAAAATGGTCTAAAACGTCTCTAAATGCGATTTGAAGCTATTTTGTGCACTTTGATGTTTTTTTGTGAAAAGTTTCATCGAAATGCACAAAATGGTCTAAAACGTCTCTAAATGCGATTTGAAGCTATTTTGTGCACTTTGATGTTTTTGTGTGAAAAGTTTCATCGAAATGCACAAAATGGTCTAAAACGTCTCTAAATGCGATTTGAAGCTATTTTGTGCACTTTGTGATGTTTTTTTGTGAAAAGTTTCATCGAAATGCACAAAATGGTCTAAAACGTCTCTAAATGCGATTTGAAGCTATTTTGTGCACTTTGTCGTTTTTGTGTGAAAAGTTTCATCGAAATGCTCAAAATGGTCTAAAACGTCTCCAAATGCGATTTGAAGCAATTTTGTGCACTTTGATGTTTTTGTGTGAAAAGTTTCATCGAAATGCACAAAATGGTCTAAAACGTCTGCAAATGCGATTTGAAGCTATTTTGTGCACTTTGATGTTTTGTGTAATCCAGTTTCATCGAAATGTACAAAATTGTCTAAAACGTCTCTAAATGCGATTTGAAGCTATTTTGTGCACTTTGTCGTTTTTGTGTGAAAAGTTTTTTCGAAATGCACAAAATTGTCTAAAACGTGTCCAAATGCGATTTGAAGTTATTTTGTGCACTTTGATGTTTTGTGTGAAAAGTTTTATCGAAATGCTCAAAATGGTCTAAAACGGTTTCAAATGTGATTTTAAGCACCTTGATATTTTTGTGTAATCAAGTTTCATCGAAATGCACAAAATGGTCCAAAACGTCTGCAAATGCGATTTGAAGCTATTTTGTGCACTTTGTTGTTTTGTGTGAAAAGTTTCATCGAAATGCACAAAATGGTCTAAAACGGTTTCAAATGTGATTTTAAGCACTTTGATATTTTTGTGTAATCAAGTTTTTTCGAAATGCACAACATGATCTAAAACGTCTCCAAATGCGATTTGAAGTTATTTTGTGCACTTTGATGTTTTTGTTTGAAAAGTTTCATCGAAATGCACAAAATGGTCTAAAACGACTCTAAATGCGATTTGAACCTATTTTGTGCACTTTGATGTTTTTGTGTGAAAAGTTTCATCGAAATGCACAAAATGGTCTAAAACGTCTCTAAATGCGATTTGAAGCTATTTTGTGCACTTTGTCGTTTTTGTGTGAAAAGTTTCATCGAAATGCTCAAAATGGTCTAAAACGTCTCCAAATGCGATTTGAAGCTATTTTGTGCACTTCGATGTTTTTTTCTGAAAAGTTTCATCGAAATGCACAAAATGGTCTAAAACGTCTCTAAATGCGATTTGAAGCTATTTTGTGCACTTTGATGTTTTTGTGTGAAAAGTTTCATCGAAATGCACAAAATGGTCTTAAACGTCTCTAAATGCGATTTGAAGCTATTTTGTGCACTTTGTCGTTTTTGTGTGAAAAGTTTCATCGAAATGCTCAAAATGGTCTAAAACGTCTCCAAATGCGATTTGAAGCAATTTTGTGCACTTTGATGTTTTTGTGTGAAAAGTTTCATCGAAATGCACAAAATGGTCTAAAACGTCTGCAAATGCGATTTGAAGCTATTTTGTGCACTTTGATGTTTTTTTGTGAAAAGTTTCATCGAAATGCACAAAATTGTCTAAAACGTCTCTAAATGCGATTTGAAGCTATTTTGTGCACTTTGTCGTTTTTGTGTGAAAAGTTTCATCGAAATGCTCAAAATGGTCTAAAACGTCTCCAAATGCGATTTGAAGCAATTTTGTGCACTTTGATGTTTTTGTGTGAAAAGTTTTTTCGAAATGCACAAAATGGTCTAAAACGTCTCCAAATGCGATTTGAAGCAATTTTGTGCACTTTGATGTTTTGTGTAATCCAGTTTCATCGAAATGTACAAAATTGTCTAAAACGTCTCTAAATGCGATTTGAAGCTATTTTGTGCACTTTGTCGTTTTTGTGTGAAAAGTTTCATCGAAAGGCACAAAATGGTCTAAAACGTCTCCAATTGCGATTTGAAGTTATTTTGTGCACTTTGATGTTTTGTGTGAAAAGTTTTATCGAAATGCTCAAAATGGTCTAAAACGGTTTCAAATGCGATTTTAAGCATTTTGATATTTTTGTGTAATCAAGTTTCATCGAAATGCACAAAATGGTCTAAAACGTCTGCAAATGCGATTTAAAGCTATTTTGTGCACTTTAATGTTTTGTGTGAAAAGTTTTATCGAAATTCTCAAAATGGTCTAAAACGGTTTCAAATGTGATTTTAAGCACTTTGATGTTTTTGTGTAATCAAGTTTTTTCGAGATGCACAACATGGTCTAAAACGTCTCCAAATGCGATTTGAAGCTATTTTGTGCACTTTGATGTTTTTGTGTGAAAAGTTTCATCGAAATGCACAAAATGGTCTAAAACGTCTCTAAATGCGATTTGAAGCTATTTTGTGCACTTTGATGTTTTTGTGTGAAAAGTTTCATCGAAATGCACAAAATGGTCTAAAACGTCTCTAAATGCGATTTGAAGCTATTTTGTGCACTTTGTCGTTTTTGTGTGAAAAGTTTCATCGAAATGCTCAAAATGGTCTAAAACGTCTCAAAATGCGATTTGAAGCTATTTTGTGCACTTTGATGTTTTTTTCTGAAAAGTTTCATCGAAATGCACAAAATGGTCTAAAACGTCTGCAAATGCGATTTGAAGCTATTTTGTGCACTTTGATGTTTTTGTGTGAAAAGTTTCATCGAAATGCACAAAATGGTCTAAAACGTCTCTAAATGCGATTTGAAGCTATTTTGTGCACTTTGTCGTTTTTGTGTGAAAAGTTTCATCGAAATGCTCAAAATGGTCTAAAACGTCTCTAAATGCGATTTGAAGCAATTTTGTGCACTTTGTCGTTTTTGTGTGAAAAGTTTCATCGAAATGCACAAAATGGTCTAAAACGTCTGCAAATGCGATTTGAAGCTATTTTGTGCACTTTGTCGTTTTTGTGTGAAAAGTTTTTTCGAAATGCACAAAATGGTATAAAACGTCTCCAAATGCGATTTGAAGCAATTTTATGCACTTTGATGTTTTGTGTAATCCAGTTTCATCGAAATGTACAAAATTGTCTAAAACGTCTCTAAATGCGATTTGAAGCTATTTTGTGCACTTTGTCGTTTTTGTGTGAAAAGTTTCATCGAAATGCACAAAATGGTCTAAAACGTCTCCAATTGCGATTTGAAGTTATTTTGTGCACTTTGATGTTTTGTGTGAAAAGTTTTATCGAAATGCTCAAAATGGTCTAAAACGGTTTCAAATGTGATTTTAAGCACTTTGATATTTTTGTGTAATCAAGTTTCATCGAAATGCACAAAATGGTCTAAAACGTCTGCAAATGCGATTTAAAGCTATTTTGTGCACTTTAATGTTTTGTGTGAAAAGTTTTATCGAAATTCTCAAAATGGTCTAAAACGGTTTCAAATGTGATTTTAAGCACTTTTATGTTTTTGTGTAATCAAGTTTCATCGAAATGCACAAAATGGTTTAAAACGTCTGCAAATGCGATTTGAAGCTATTTTGTGCACTTTGATGTTTTTGTGTGAAAAGTTTCATCGAAATGCACGAAATTGTCTAAAAAGTCTCCAAATGCGATTTGAAGCTATTTTGTGCACTTTGTCGTTTTTGTGTGAAAAGTTTCATCGAAATGCTCAAAATGGTCTAAAACGTCTCCAAATGCGATTTGAAGCAATTTTGTGCACTTTGATGTTTTTGTGTGAAAAGTTTCATCGAAATGCACAAAATGGTCTAAAACGTCTGCAAATGCGATTTGAAGCTATTTTGTGCACTTTGTCGTTTTTGTGTGAAAAGTTTTTTCGAAATGCACAAAATGGTCTAAAACGTCTCCAAATGCGATTTGAAGCAATTTTGTGCACTTTGATGTTTTGTCTAATCCAGTTTCATCGAAATGTACAAAATTGTCTAAAACGTCTCTAAATGCGATTTGAAGCTATTTTGTGCAATTTGTCGTTTTTGTGTGAAAAGTTTTTTCGAAATGCACAAAATGGTCTAAAACGTCTCCAATTGCGATTTGAAGTTATTTTGTGCACTTTGATGTTTTGTGTGAAAAGTTTTATCGAAATGCTCAAAATGGTCTAAAACGGTTTCAAATGTGATTTTAAGCACTTTGATATTTTTGTATAATCAAGTTAAATCGAAATTCACAAAATGGTCTAAAACGTCTGCAAATGCGATTTAAAGCTATTTTGTGCACTTTAATGTTTTGTGTGAAAAGTTTTATTGAAATTCTCATAATGGTCTAAAACGGTTTCAAATGTGATTTTAAGCATTTTGATGTTTTTGTGTAATCAAGTTTCATCGAAAAGCACAAAATGGTTTAAAACGTCTGCAAATGCGATTTGAAGCTATTTTGTGCACTTTGATGTTTTTGTGTGAAAAGTTTCATCGAAATGCACAAAATTGTCTAAAACGTTTCCAAATACGATATTAAGCTATTGTATGCACTTTGATGTTTTTGAGTGAAAAGTTTTTTCGAAATGCACAAAATGGTCTAAAACGTCTCCAAATGCGATTTGAAGCTATTTTGTGCACTTTGATGTTTTTTTCTGAAAAGTTTCATCGAAATACACAAAATGGTCTAAAACGTCTCTAAATGCGATTTGAAGCTATTTTGTGCACTTTGATGTTTTTGTGTGAAAAGTTTCATCGAAATGCACAAAATGGTCTAAAACGTCTCTAAATGCGATTTGAAGCTATATGTGCACTTTGATGTTTTTTTGTGAAAAGTTTCACCAAAATGCACAAAATGGTCTAAAACGTCTCTAAATGCGATTTGAAGCTATTTTGTGCACTTTGTCGTTTTTGTGTGAAAAGTTTCATCGAAATGCTCAAAATGGTCTAAAACGGTTTCAAATGTGATTTTGTGCACTTTGATGTTTTTGTGTAATCAAGTTTCATCGAAATGCACAAAATGGTTTAAAACGTCTGCAAATGCGATTTGAAGCTATTTTGTGCACTTTGATGTTTTGTGTAATCCAGTTTCATCGAAATGTACAAAATTGTCTAAAACCTCTCAAAATGCGATTTGAAGCTATTTTGTGCACTTTGATGTTTTTGTGTGAAAAGTTTCATCGAAATGCACAAAATTGTCTAAAACGTCTCCAAATACGATATTAAGCTATTGTATGCACTTTGATGTTTTTGAGTGAAAAGTTTTTTCGAAATGCACAAAATGGTCTAAAACGTCTCCAAATGCGATTTGGAGCTCTTTTGTGCACTTTGATGTTTTGTGTAAAAAGTTTGCTATTTTGTGCACTTTAATGTTTTGTGTGAAAAGTTTTATCGAAATGCTCAAAATTGTCTAAAACGGTTTCAAATGTGATTTTAAGCACTTTGATATTTTTGTGTAATCAAGTTTTTTCGAAATGCACAACATGGTCTAAAACGTCTCCAAATGCGATTTGAAGCTATTTTGTGCACTTTGATGTTTTTGTGTGTAAAGTTTTATCGAAATTCTCAAAATGGTCTAAAACGGTTTCAAATGTGATTTTAAGCACTTTGATGTTTTTGTGTAATCAAGTTTCATCGAAATGCACAAAATGGTTTAAAACGTCTGCAAATGCGATTTGAAGCTATTTTGTGCACTTTGATGTTTTTGTGTGAAAAGTTTCATCGAAATGCACAAAATTGTCTAAAACGTCTCCAAATACGATATTAAGCTATTGTATGCACTTTGATGTTTTTGAGTGAAAAGTTTTTTCGAAATGCACAAAATGGTCTAAAACGTCTCCCAATGCGATTTGGAGCTCTTTTGTGCACTTTGATGTTTTGTGTAAAAAGTTTGCTATTTTGTGCACTTTAATGTTTTGTGTGAAAAGTTTTATCGAAATGCTCAAAATTGTCTAAAACGGTTTCAAATGTGATTTTAAGCACTTTGATTTTTTTGTGTAATCAAGTTTTTTCGAAATGCACAACATGGTCTAAAACGTCTCCAAATGCGATTTGAAGCTATTTTGTGCACTTTGTCGTTTTTGTGTGAAAAGTTTCATCGAAATGCTCAAAATGGTCTAAAACGCCTCCAAATGCGATTTGAAGCTACTTTGTGCACTTTGATGTTTTTTTGTGGAAGGTTTCATCGAAATGCACAAAATGGTCTAAAACGTCTCTAAATGCGATTTGAAGCTATTTTGTGCACTTTGATGTTTTTGTGAAAAGTTTCATCGAAATGCACAAAATGGTCTAAAACGTCTCTAAATGCGATTTGAAGCTATTTTGTGCACTTTGTCGTTTTTGTGTGAAAAGTTTCATCGAAATGCTCAAAATGGTCTAAAACGTCTCCAAATGCGATTTGAAGCTATTTTGTGCACTTTGATGTTTTTGTGTGAAAAGTTTCATCGAAATGCACAAAATGGTCTAAAACGTCTCCAAATGCGATTTGAAGCTATTTTGTGCACTTTGATGTTTTTGTGTGAAAAGTTTGATCGAAATGCACAAAATGGTCTAAAACGGTTTCAAATGTGATTTTAAGCACTTTGATATTTTTGTGTAATCAAGTTTTTTCGAAATGCACAAAATGGTCTAAAACGTCTCCAAATGCGATTTGAAGTTATTTTGTGCACTTTGATGTTTTGTGTGAAAAGTTTTATCGAAATGCACAAAATGGTCTAAAACGGTTTCAAATGTGATTTTAAGCACTTTGATATTTTTGTGTAATCAAGTTTTTTCGAAATGCACAAAATGGTCTAAAACGTCTCCAAATGCGATTTGAAGTTATTTTGTGCACTTTGATGTTTTGTGTGAAAAGTTTTATCGAAATGCTCAAAATTGTCTAAAACGGTTTCAAATGTGATTTTAAGCACTTTGATATTTTTGTGTAACCAAGTTTCATCGAAATGCACAAAATGGTCTAAAACGTCTGCAAATGCGATTTGAAGCTATTGTGTGATTTTAAGAACTTTGATATTTTTGTGTAATCAAGTTTCATCGAAATGCACAAAATGATCTAAAGCGTCTTCAAATGCGATTTGAAGCTATTTTGTGCACTTTGATGGTTTTGTGTGAAAAGTTTCATCGAAATGCACAAAATGGTCAAAAACGTCTCCAAATACGATAATAAGCTTTTTTATGCACATTGATGTTTTTGTGTGAAAAGTCTCATCGAAATGCACAAAATGGTCTAAAACGTCTCCAAATGCGATTTGAAGCTATTTTGTGCACTTTGATGTTTTGTGTAATGAAACGCACAAAATTGTCTAAAACGTCTCCGAATACGATATTAAGCTATTTTATGCACTTTGATGTTTTTGTGTGAAAAGTTTTTTCGAAATGCACAAAATGGTCTAAAACGTCTCCAAATGCGATTTGGAGCTCTTTTGTGCACTTTGATGTTTTGTGTAAAAAGTTTTATAGAAATGCACGAAATGGTCTAAAAGGGTTTCAAATGTGATTTTAAGCACTTTAATGTTTTGTGTAAAAAGTTTTATAGAAATGCTCGAAATGGTCTAAAACGTTTTCAAATGTGATTTTAAGCACTTTAATGTTTTGTGTGAAAAGTTTTTTCGAAATGCACAACATGGTCTAAAACTTCTCCAAATGCCATTTGAAGATATTTTGTGCACTTTGATGTTTTTGTGTGAAAAGTTTCATCGAAACGCACAAAATGGTCTAAAACGTCTCCCAATACGATAATAAGCTATTGTATGCACTTTGTTGTTTTTGTGTGAAAAGTTTTTTCGAATTACACAAAATGGTCTAAAACGTCTCCAAATGCGATTTGGAGCTCTTTTGTGCACTTTGATGTTTTGTGTCAAAAGTATTATAGAAATGCTCGAAATGGTCTAAAACGGTTTCAAATGTGATTTTAAGCACTTTCATGTTTTTGTGTAACCAAGTTTCATCGAGATGCACAAAAAAATCTAAAACGTCTCCAAATGCGATTTAAAGCTATTTTGTGCACTTTAATATTTTGTGTGAAAAGTTTTATCGAAATGCTCAAAATGGTCTAAAACGGTTTCAAATGTGATTTTAAGCACTTTGATGTTTTTGTGTAATCAAGTTTCATCGAAATGCACAAAATGGTTTAAAACGTCTGCAAATGCGATTTGAAGCTATTTTGTGCACTTTGATGTTTTGTGTAATACAGTTTCATCGAAATGTCCAAAATTGTCTAAAACCTCTCAAAATGCGATTTGAAGCTATTTTGTGCACTTTGATTTTTTTGTGTGAAAAGTTTCATCGAAATGCACAAAATTGTCTAAAACGTCTCCAAATGCGATTTGGAGCTCTTTTGTGCACTTTGATGTTTTGTGTAAAAAGTTTTATAGAAATGCTCGAAATGGTCTAAAACGTCTTCAAATGTGATTTTAAGCACTTTAATGTTTTGTGTGAAAAGTTTTATCGAAATGCTCAAAATTGTCTAAAACGGTTTCAAATGTGATTTTAAGAACTTTGATATTTTTGTGTAATCAAGTTTTTTCAAAATGCACAACATGGTCTAAAACGTCTCCAAATGCGATTTGAAGCTATTTTGTGCACTTTGTTGTTTTTTGTGAAAAGTTTTATCGAAACGCACAAAATTGTCTAAAACGTCTCCAAATACGATATTAAGCTATTGTATGCACTTTGTAGTTTTTGTGTGAAAAGTTTCATCGAAATGCTCAAAATGGTCTAAAACGTCTCCAAGTGCGATTTGAAGCTATTTTGTGCACTTTGATGTTTTTTTGTGAAAAATTTAATCGAAATGCACAAAATGGTCTAAAACGTCTCTAAATGCGATTTGAAGCTATTTTGTGCACATTGATGTTTTTGTGTGAAAAGTTTGATCGAAATGCACAAAATGGTCTAAAACGTCTCCAAATGCGATTTGAAGCTATTTTGTGCACTTTGATGTTTTGTGTGAAAAGTTTCACCAAAATGCACAAAATGGTCTAAAACGTCTCCAAATCCGTTTTGAAGCTAATCTAAGCACTTTTATGTTTTTATGTTAACAAGTTTTTTCGAAATGCAAAAAATGGTCTAAAACGTCTCCAAATACGATTTGAAGCTCTTTTGTGCACTTTGTGATGTTTTGTGTAAAAAGTTTTATAGAAATGCACAAAATGGTCTAAAACGGTTTCAAATGTGATTTTAAGCACTTTGATATTTTTGTGTTATCAAGTTTGAATCATCGAAATGCACAAAATGGTCTAAAACGTCTGCAAATGCGATTTGAAGCTATTTTGTGCACTTTGATGGTTTTGTGTGAAAAGTTTCATCGAAATGCACAAAATGGTCAAAAATGTCTCCAAATGATATTTGAAGCTATTTTGTGCACTTTGTTGTTTTGTGTGAAAAGTTTCATCGATATGCACAAAATGGTCTATAACGGTTTCAAATGTGATTTTAAGCACTTTGATATTTTTGTGTAATAAAGTTTTTTCAAAATGCACAAAATGGTCTAAAACGTCTCCAAATGCGATTTGAAGTTATTTTGTGCACTTTGATGTTTTGTGTGAAAAGTTTTATCGAAATGCTCAAAATGGTCTAAAACGGTTTCAAATGTGATTTTAAGCACTTTGATATTTTTGTGTAATCAAGTTTCATCTAAATGCACAAAATGGTCTAAAACGTCTGCAAATGCGATTTGAAGCTATTTTGTGATTTTAAGAACTTTGATATCTTTGTGTAATCAAGTTTCATCGAAATGCACAAAATGGTCTAAAACGTCTCCAAATGCGATTTGAAGCTATTTTGTGCACTTTGTTGTTTTGTGTGAAAAGTTTCATCGAAATGCACAAAATGGTCTAAAACGGTTTCAAATGTGATTTTAAGCACTTTGATATTTTTGTGTAATCAAGTTTTTTCGGAAAGCAAAAAATGGTCTAAAACGTCTCCAAATGCGATTTGAAGTTATTTTGTGCACTTTGAAGTTTTGTGTAATGAAACGCACAAAATGGTCTAAAACGTCTCCAAATGCGATTTGAAGCTATTTTGTGCACTTTGTTGTTTTTTGTGAAAAGTTTCATCGAAATGCACAAATTGGTCTAAAACCTCTCCAAATACGATATTAAGCTATTTTGTGCACATTGATGTTTTTGTGTGAAAAGTTTCACCAAAATGCACAAAATGGTCTAAAACGTCTCCAAATCCGTTTTGAAGCTAATCTAAGCACTTTGATGTTTTTATGTTAAAAAGTTTTTTCGAAATGCACAAAATGGTCTAAAACGTTTCCAAATACGATTTGAAGCTCTTTTGTGCACTTTGATATTTTGTGTAATAAGTTTTATAGAAACGCACAAAATGGTCTAAAACGGTTTCAAATGTGATTTTAAGCACTTATATATTTTTGTTTAACCAAGTTTCATCGAAATGCACAAAATGGTCTAAAACGTCTCCAAATGCGATTTGAAGCTGTTTTTGTGTGAAAAGTTTTTTCGAAATACACAAAATGGTCTAAAACGTGCACTTTTGTGCACTTTGATGTTTTGTGTCAAAAGTTTTATAGAAATGCTCGAAATGGTCTAAAACGGTTTCAAATGTGATTTTAAGCACTTTGATGTTTTTGTGTAATCAAGTTTATAGAAATGCTCGAAATGGTCTAAAACATCTTCAAATGTGATTTTAAGCACTTTAATGTTTTGTGTGAAAAGTTTTATCGAAATGCTCAAAATGGTTTAAAACGGTTTCAAATGTGATTTTAAGCACTTTGATATTTTTGTGTAATCAAGTTTTTTCGAAATGCACAACATGGTCTAAAACGTCTCAAAATACGATATTAAGCTATTGTATGCACTTTGATGTTTTTCTGTGAAAAGTTTTTTCGAAATGCACAAAATGGTCTAAAACGTCTGAAAAAGCGATTTGGAGCTCTTTTGTGCACTTTGATGTTTTGTGTAAAAAGTTTTATAGAAATGCTCGAAATGTTCTACAACGGTTTCAAATGTGATTTTAAGCACTTTGATATTTTTGTTTAACCAAGGTTCATCGAAATGCACAAAATGGTCTAAAACGTCTGCAAATGCGAATTGAAGCTATTTTGTGCACTTTGATGTTTTGTGTAATCCAGTTTCATCGAAATGAACAAAATTGTCTAAAACCTCAAAAATGCGATTTCAAGCTATTTTGTGCACTTTGATGATTTTGTGTGAAAAGTTTTTTCGAAATGCACAAAATGGTCTAAAACGTCTCCAAATGCGATTTGGAGCTCTTTTGTGCACTTTGATGTTTTGTGTAAAAAGTTTTATAGAAATGCTCGAAATGGTCTAAAACGTTTTCAAATGTGATTTTAAGCACTTTAATGTTTTGTGTGAAAAGTTTTATCGAAATGCTCAAAATGGTCTAAAACGGTTTCAAATGTGATTTTAAGCATTTTGATATTTTTGTGTAATCAAGTTTTTTTCGAAATGCACAACATGGTCTAAAACGTCTCCAAATGCGATTTGAAGCTATTTTGTGCACTTTGATGTTTTGTGTAATGAAACGCACAAAATGGTCTAAAACGTCTCCAAATGCGATTTGAAGTTATTTTGTGCACTTTGATGTTTTGTGTGAAAAGTTTTATCGAAATGCTCAAAATGGTCTAAAACGGTTTCAAATGTGATTTTAAGCACTTTGATATTTTTGTGTAATCAAGTTTTTTCGAAATGCACAACATGGTCTAAAACGTCTCCAAATGCGATTTGAAGCTATTTTGTGCACTTTGATGGTTTTGTGTAAAAAGTTTCATCGAAATGCACAAAATGGTCAAAAACGTCCCCAAATGCGATTTGAAGCTATTTTGTGCACTTTGTTGTTTTGTGTGAAAAGTTTCATCGAAACGCACAAAATGGTCTAAAACAGTTTCAAATGTGATTTTAAGCACTTTGATATTTTTGTGTAATCAAGTTTTTTCGGAATCCACAAAATGGTCTAAAACGTCACCAAATGCGATTTGAAGTTATTTTGTGCACTTTGAAGTTTTGTGTAATGAAACGCACAAAATGGTCTAAAACGTCTCCAAATGCGATTTGAAGCTATTTGTGCACTTTGTTGTTTTGTGTGAAAAGTTTCATCGAAATGCACAAATTGGTCTAAAACGTCTCCAAATACGATATTAAGCTATTGTATGCACTTTGTTGTTTTTGTGTGAAAAGTTTTTTCGAATTACACAAAATTGTCTAAAACGGCTCCAAATGCGATTTGGAGCTCTTTTGTGCACTTTGATGTTTT
The DNA here is from genome assembly GCF_964355755.1 of Antedon mediterranea. Classification (NCBI taxonomy): domain Eukaryota; kingdom Metazoa; phylum Echinodermata; class Crinoidea; order Comatulida; family Antedonidae; genus Antedon; species Antedon mediterranea. The sequence goes on from NW_027306096.1 coordinate 92,382, forward strand.
GTGTCAAAAGTTTTATAGAAATGCTCGAAATGGTCTAAAACGGTTTCAAATGTGATTTTAAGCACTTTCATGTTTTTGTGTAGCCAAGTTTCATCGAAATGCACAAAAAAATCTAAAACGTCTCCAAATGCGATTTAAAGCTATTTTGTCCACTTTAATGTTTTGTGTGAAAAGTTTTATCGAAATTCTCAAAATGGTCTAAAACGGTTTCAAATGTGATTTTAAGTACTTTGATGTTTTTGTGTAATCAAGTTTCATCGAAATGCACAAAATGGTTTAAAACGTCTGCAAATGCGATTTGAAGCTATTTTGTGCACTTTGATGTTTTGTGTAATCCAGTTTCATCGAAATGTACAAAATTGTCTAAAACCTCTAAAAATGCGATTTGAAGCTATTTTGTGCACTTTGATGTTTTTGTGTGAAAAGTTTCATCGAAATGCACAAAATTGTCTAAAACGTCTCCAAATACGATATTAAGCTATTGTATGCACTTTGATGTTTTTGAGTGAAAAGTTTTTTCGAAATGCACAAAATGGTCTAAAACGTCTCCAAATGCGATTTGGAGCTCTTTTGTGCACTTTGATGTTTTGTGTAAAAAGTTTGCTATTTTGTGCACTTTAATGTTTTGTGTGAAAAGTTTTATCGAAATGCTCAAAATTGTCTAAAACGGTTTCAAATGTGATTTTAAGCACTTTGATATTTTTGTGTAATCAAGTTTTTTCGAAATGCACAACATGATCTAAAACGTCTCCAAATGCGATTTGAAGCTATTTTGTGCACTTTGATGTTTTTGTGTGAAAAGTTTCATCGAAATGCACAAAATGGTCTAAAACGTCTCTAAATGCGATTTGAAGCTATTTTGTGCACTTTGTCGTTTTTGTGTGAAAAGTTTCATCGAAATGCTCAAAATGGTCTAAAACGTCTCCAAATGCGATTTGAAGCTATTTTGTGCACTTTGAAGTTTTTTTGTGAAAAGTTTCATCGAAATGCACAAAATGGTCTAAAACGTCTCTAAATGCGATTTGAAGCTATTTTGTGCACTTTGATGTTTTTGTGTGAAAAGTTTCATCGAAATGCACAAAATGGTCTAAAACGTCTCTAAATGCGATTTGAAGCTATTTTGTGCACTTTGATGTTTTTTTGTGAAAAGTTTCATCGAAATGCACAAAATGGTCTAAAACGTCTCTAAATGCGATTTGAAGCTATTTTGTGCACTTTGTCGTTTTTGTGTGAAATGTTTCATCGAAATGCTCAAAATGGTCTAAAACGTCTCCAAATGCGATTTGAAGCTATTTTGTGCACTTTGATGTTTTTGTGTGAAAAGTTTCATCGAAATGCACAAAATGGTCTAAAACGGTTTCAAATGTGATTTTAAGCACTTTGATATTTTTGTGTAATCAAGTTTTTTCGAAATGCACAAAATGGTCTAAAACGTCTCCAAATGCGATTTAAAGCTATTTTGTGCACTTTAATGTTTTGTGTGAAAAGTTTTATCGAAATTCTCAAAATGGTCTAAAACGGTTTCAAATGTGATTTTAAGCACTTTGATGTTTTTGTGTAATCAAGTTTCATCGAATTCATCAAATTCGATTTGAAGCTATTTTGTGCACTTTGATGTTTTGTGTAATCCAGTTTCATCGAAATGTAAAAAATTGTCTATAACGTCTCTAAATGCGATTTGAAACTATTTTGTGGACTTTGTCGTTTTTGTGTGAAAAGTTTCATCGAAATGCTCAAAATGATCTAAAACGTCTCCAAATGCGATTTGAAGCTATTTTGTGCACTTTGATGTTTTTGTGTGAAAAGTTTCATCGAAATGCACAAAATGGTCTAAAACGGTTTCAAATGTGATTTTAAGCACTTTGATATTTTTGTGTAATCAAGTTTTTTCGAAATGCACAAAATGGTCTAAAACGTCTCCAAATGCGATTTGAAGTTATTTTGTGCACTTTGATGTTTTGTGTGAAAAGTTTCATCGAAATGCTCAAAATGGTCTAAAACGGTTTCAAATGTGATTTTAAGCACTTTGATATTTTTGTGTAATCAAGTTTCATCGAAATGCACAAAATGGTCTAAAACGTCTGCAAATGCGATTTGAAGCTATTTTGTGCACTTTGATGGTTTGTGTGAAAAGTTTCATCGAAATGCACAAAATGGTCAAAAATGTCTCCAAATGCGATTTGAAGCTATTTTGTGGACTTTGTGGTTTTGTGTGAAAAGTTTTATCGAAATGCACAAAATAGTCTAAAACGGTTTCAAATGTGATTTTAAGCACTTTGATATTTTTGTTTAACCAAGTTTCATCGAAATGCACAAAATGGTCTAAAACGTCTCCAAATGCGATTTGAAGTTATTTTGTGCACTTTGATGTTTTGTGTGAAAAGTTTTATCGAAATGCTCAAAATGGTCTAAAACGGTTTCAAATGTGATTTTAAGCGCTTTGATATTTTTGTGTAATCAAGTTTTTTCGAAATGCACAACATGGTCTAAAACGTCTCCAAATGCGATTTGAAGCTATATTGTGCACTTTGATGTTTTGTGTAATGAAACGCACAAAATGGTCTAAAACGCCTGTTTTCTGTGAAAATTTTCATCGAAATGCAAAAAATTGTCTAAAACGTCTCCAAATGCGATTTGAAGCTATTTTGTGCACTTTGTTGTTTTGTGTGAAAAGTTTCATCGAAATGCACAAATTGGTCTAAAACCTCTCCAAATACGATATTAAGCTATTTTGTGCACATTGATGTTTTTGTGTGAAAAGTTTCACCAAAATGCACAAAATGGTCTAAAACGTCTCCAAATCCGTTTTGAAGCTAATCTAAGCACTTTGATGTTTTTATGTTAAAAAGTTTTTTCGAAATGCACAAAATGGTCTAAAACGTTTCCAAATACGATTTGAAGCTCTTTTGTGCACTTTGATATTTTGTGTAATAAGTTTTATAGAAACGCACAAAATGGTCTAAAACGGTTTCAAATGTGATTTTAAGCACTTATATATTTTTGTTTAACCAAGTTTCATCGAAATGCACAAAATGGTCTAAAACGTCTCCAAATGCGATTTGAAGCTGTTTTTGTGTGAAAAGTTTTTTCGAAATACACAAAATGGTCTAAAACGTGCACTTTTGTGCACTTTGATGTTTTGTGTCAAAAGTTTTATAGAAATGCTCGAAATGGTCTAAAACGTTTTCAAATGTGATTTTAAGCACTTTAATGTTTTGTGTGAAAAGTTTTATCGAAATGCTCAAAATGGTCTAAAACGGTTTCAAATGTGATTTTAAGCATTTTGATATTTTTGTGTAATCAAGTTTTTTTCGAAATGCACAACATGGTCTAAAACGTCTCCAAATGCGATTTGAAGCTATTTTGTGCACTTTGATGTTTTGTGTAATGAAACGCACAAAATGGTCTAAAACGTCTCCAAATGCGATTTGAAGTTATTTTGTGCACTTTGATGTTTTGTGTGAAAAGTTTTATCGAAATGCTCAAAATGGTCTAAAACGGTTTCAAATGTGATTTTAAGCACTTTGATATTTTTGTGTAATCAAGTTTTTTCGAAATGCACAACATGGTCTAAAACGTCTCCAAATGCGATTTGAAGCTATTTTGTGCACTTTGATGGTTTTGTGTAAAAAGTTTCATCGAAATGCACAAAATGGTCAAAAACGTCCCCAAATGCGATTTGAAGCTATTTTGTGCACTTTGTTGTTTTGTGTGAAAAGTTTCATCGAAACGCACAAAATGGTCTAAAACAGTTTCAAATGTGATTTTAAGCACTTTGATATTTTTGTGTAATCAAGTTTTTTCGGAATCCACAAAATGGTCTAAAACGTCTCCAAATGCGATTTGAAGTTATTTTGTGCACTTTGAAGTTTTGTGTAATGAAACGCACAAAATGGTCTAAAACGTCTCCAAATGCGATTTGAAGCTATTTGTGCACTTTGTTGTTTTGTGTGAAAAGTTTCATCGAAATGCACAAATTGGTCTAAAACGTCTCCAAATACGATATTAAGCTATTGTATGCACTTTGTTGTTTTTGTGTGAAAAGTTTTTTCGAATTACACAAAATTGTCTAAAACGGCTCCAAATGCGATTTGGAGCTCTTTTGTGCACTTTGATGTTTTGTGTCAAAAGTTTTATAGAAATGCTCGAAATGGTCTAAAACGGTTTCAAATGTGATTTTAAGCACTTTCATGTTTTTGTGTAGCCAAGTTTCATCGAAATGCACAAAAAAATCTAAAACGTCTCCAAATGCGATTTAAAGCTATTTTGTGCACTTTAATGTTTTGTGTGAAAAGTTTTATCGAAATTCTCAAAATGGTCTAAAACGGTTTCAAATGTGATTTTAAGTACTTTGATGTTTTTGTGTAATCAAGTTTCATCGAAATGCACAAAATGGTTTAAAACGTCTGCAAATGCGATTTGAAGCTATTTTGTGCACTTTGATGTTTTGTGTAATCCAGTTTCATCGAAATGTACAAAATTGTCTAAAACCTCTAAAAATGCGATTTGAAGCTATTTTGTGCACTTTGATGTTTTTGTGTGAAAAGTTTCATCGAAATGCACAAAATTGTCTAAAACGTCTCCAAATACGATATTAAGCTATTGTATGCACTTTGATGTTTTTGAGTGAAAAGTTTTTTCGAAATGCACAAAATGGTCTAAAACGTCTCCAAATGCGATTTGGAGCTCTTTTGTGCACTTTGATGTTTTGTGTAAAAAGTTTGCTATTTTGTGCACTTTAATGTTTTGTGTGAAAAGTTTTATCGAAATGCTCAAAATTGTCTAAAACGGTTTCAAATGTGATTTTAAGCACTTTGATATTTTTGTGTAATCAAGTTTTTTCGAAATGCACAACATGATCTAAAACGTCTCCAAATGCGATTTGAAGCTATTTTGTGCACTTTGATGTTTTTGTGTGAAAAGTTTCATCGAAATGCACAAAATGGTCTAAAACGTCTCTAAATGCGATTTGAAGCTATTTTGTGCACTTTGTCGTTTTTGTGTGAAAAGTTTCATCGAAATGCTCAAAATGGTCTAAAACGTCTCCAAATGCGATTTGAAGCTATTTTGTGCACTTTGATGTTTTTTTGTGAAAAGTTTCATCGAAATGCACAAAATGGTCTAAAACGTCTCTAAATGCGATTTGAAGCTATTTTGTGCACTTTGATGTTTTTGTGTGAAAAGTTTCATCGAAATGCACAAAATGGTCTAAAACGTCTCTAAATGCGATTTGAAGCTATTTTGTGCACTTTGATGTTTTTTTGTGAAAAGTTTCATCGAAATGCACAAAATGGTCTAAAACGTCTCTAAATGCGATTTGAAGCTATTTTGTGCACTTTGTCGTTTTTGTGTGAAATGTTTCATCGAAATGCTCAAAATGGTCTAAAACGTCTCCAAATGCGATTTGAAGCTATTTTGTGCACTTTGATGTTTTTGTGTGAAAAGTTTCATCGAAATGCACAAAATGGTCTAAAACGGTTTCAAATGTGATTTTAAGCACTTTGATATTTTTGTGTAATCAAGTTTTTTCGAAATGCACAAAATGGTCTAAAACGTCTCCAAATGCGATTTAAAGCTATTTTGTGCACTTTAATGTTTTGTGTGAAAAGTTTTATCGAATTTCTCAAAATGGTCTAAAACGGTTTCAAATGTGATTTTAAGCACTTTGATGTTTTTGTGTAATCAAGTTTCATCGAATTCATCAAATTCGATTTGAAGCTATTTTGTGCACTTTGATGTTTTGTGTAATCCAGTTTCATCGAAATGTAAAAAATTGTCTATAACGTCTCTAAATGCGATTTGAAACTATTTTGTGGACTTTGTCGTTTTTGTGTGAAAAGTTTCATCGAAATGCTCAAAATGATCTAAAACGTCTCCAAATGCGATTTGAAGCTATTTTGTGCACTTTGATGTTTTTGTGTGAAAAGTTTCATCGAAATGCACAAAATGGTCTAAAACGGTTTCAAATGTGATTTTAAGCACTTTGATATTTTTGTGTAATCAAGTTTTTTCGAAATGCACAAAATGGTCTAAAACGTCTCCAAATGCGATTTGAAGTTATTTTGTGCACTTTGATGTTTTGTGTGAAAAGTTTCATCGAAATGCTCAAAATGGTCTAAAACGGTTTCAAATGTGATTTTAAGCACTTTGATATTTTTGTGTAATCAAGTTTCATCGAAATGCACAAAATGGTCTAAAACGTCTGCAAATGCGATTTGAAGCTATTTTGTGCACTTTGATGGTTTGTGTGAAAAGTTTCATCGAAATGCACAAAATGGTCAAAAATGTCTCCAAATGCGATTTGAAGCTATTTTGTGGACTTTGTGGTTTTGTGTGAAAAGTTTTATCGAAATGCACAAAATAGTCTAAAACGGTTTCAAATGTGATTTTAAGCACTTTGATATTTTTGTTTAACCAAGTTTCATCGAAATGCACAAAATGGTCTAAAACGTCTCCAAATGCGATTTGAAGTTATTTTGTGCACTTTGATGTTTTGTGTGAAAAGTTTTATCGAAATGCTCAAAATGGTCTAAAACGGTTTCAAATGTGATTTTAAGCGCTTTGATATTTTTGTGTAATCAAGTTTTTTCGAAATGCACAACATGGTCTAAAACGTCTCCAAATGCGATTTGAAGCTATATTGTGCACTTTGATGTTTTGTGTAATGAAACGCACAAAATGGTCTAAAACGCCTGTTTTCTGTGAAAATTTTCATCGAAATGCAAAAAAATTGTCTAAAACGTCTCCAAATGCGATTTGAAGCTATTTTGTGCACTTTGTTGTTTTGTGTGAAAAGTTTCATCGAAATGCACAAAATTGTCTAAAACGTCTCCAAATACGATTTGAAGCTATTTTGTGCACTTTGATGTTTTTGTGTGAAAAGTTTTTTCGAAATACACAAAATGGTCTAAAACGTCTCCAAATGCGATTTGAAGCTATTTTGGGCACTTTGATGTTTTTTTCTGAAAAGTTTCATCGAAATGCACAAAATGGTCTAAAACGTCTCCAAATGCGATTTAAAGCTATTTTGTGCACTTTAATGTTTTGTGTGAAAAGTTTTATCGAAATTCTCAAAATGGTCTAAAACGGTTTCAAATGTGATTTTAAGCACTTTGATGTTTTTGTGTAATCAAGTTTCATCAAAATGCACAAAATGGTTTAAAACGTCTGCAAATGCGATTTGAACCTATTTTGTGCACTTTGATGTTTTGTGTAATCCAGTTTCATCGAAATGTACAAAATTGTCTAAAACCTCTCAAAATGCGATTTGAAGCTATTTTGTGCACTTTGATGTTTTTGTGTGAAAAGTTTCATCGAAATTCACAAAATTGTCTAAAACGTCTCCAAATACGATATTAAGCTATTGTATGCACTTTGATGTTTTTGAGTGAAAAGTTTTTTCGAAATGCACAAAATGGTCTAAAACGTCACCAAATGCGATTTGGAGCTCTTTTGTGCACTTTGATGTTTTGTGTAAAAAGTTTGCTATTTTGTGCACTTTAATGTTTTGTGTAAAAAGTTTTATCGAAATGCTCAAAATTGTCTAAAACGGTTTCAAATGTGATTTTAAGCACTTTGATATTTTTGTGTAATCAAGTTTTTTCGAAATGCACAACATGGTCTAAAACGTCTCCAAATGCGATTTGAAGCTATTTTGTGCACTTTGATGGTTTTGTGTAAAAAGTTTCATCGAAATTCACAAAATGGTCAAAAACGTCTCCAAATGCGATTTGAAACTATTTTGTGCACTTTGTTGTTTTGTGTGAAAAGTTTCATCGAAATGCACAAAATGGTCTAAAACGGTTTCAAATGTGATTTTAAGCACTTTGGTATTTTTGTGTAATCAAGTTTTTTTCGGAATCCACAAAATGGTCTAAAACGTCTCCAAATGCGATTTGAAGTTATTTTGTGCACTTTGAAGTTTTGTGTAATGAAACGCACAAAATGGTCTAAAACGTCTCCAAATGCGATTTGAAGCTATTTTGTGCACTTTGTTGTTTTGTGTGAAAAGTTTCATCGAAATGCACAAATTGGTCTAAAACGTCTCCAAATACGATATTAAGCTATTGTATGCACTTTGTTGTTTTTGTGTGAAAAGTTTTTTCGAATTACACAAAATGGTCTAAAACGTCTCCAAATGCGATTTGGAGCTCTTTTGTGCACTTTGATGTTTTGTGTCAAAAGTTTTATAGAAATGCTCGAAATGGTCTAAAACGGTTTCAAATGTGATTTTAAGCACTTTGATGTTTTTGTGTAACCAAGTTTCATCGAAATGCACAAAAAAATCTAAAACGTCTCCAAATGCGATTTAGAGCTATTTTGTGCACTTTAATGTTTTGTGTGAAAAGTGTTATCGAAATGCACAAAATGGTCTAAAACGGTTTCAAATGTGATTTGAAGCTATTTTGTGCACTTTGTGGTTTTGTGTGAAAGTTTTATCGAAATGCACAAAATAGTCTAAAACGGCTTCAAATGTGATTTTAAGCACATTGATATTTTTGTGTAATCAAGTTTCATCGAAATGCACAAAATGGTCTAAAACGTCTGCAAATGCGATTTGAAGCTATTTTGTGATTTTAAGAACTTTGATATTTTTGTGTAATCAAGTTTCATCGAAATGCACAAAATTGTCTAAAACGTCTGCAAATGCGATTTGAAGCTATTTGTGCACTTTGATGGTTTTGTGTAAAAAGTTTCATCGAAATGCACAAAATGGTCAAAAACGTCTCCAAATGCGATTTGAAGCTATTCTGTGCACTTTGTTGTTTTGTGGGAAAAGTTTCATCGAAATGCACAAAATGGTCTAAAACGGTTTCAAATGTGATTTTAAGCACTTTGATATTTTTGTGTAATCAAGTTTTTTCAAAATGCACAACATGGTCTAAAACGTCTCCAAATGCGATTTGAAGCTATTTTGTGCACTTTGTAGTTTTTTGTGAAAAGTTTCATCGAAACGCACAAAATTGTCTAAAACGTCTCCAAATACGATATTAAGCTATTGTATGCACTTTGTTGTTTTTGTGTGAAAAGTTTCATCGAAATGCTCAAAATGGTCTAAAACGTCTCCAAGTGCGATTTGAAGCTATTTTGTGCACTTTGATGTTTTTTTTGTGAAAAGTTTAATCGAAATGCACAAAATGGTCTAAAACGTCTCTAAATGCGATTTGAAGCTATTTTGTGCACATTGATGTTTTTGTGTGAAAAGTTTGATCGAAATGCACTATTTTGTGCACATTGATGTTTTTGTGTGAAAAGTTTGATCGAAATGCACAAAATGGTCTAAAACGTCTCCAAATGCGATTTGAAGCTATTTTGTGCACTTTGATGTTTTGTGTGAAAAGTTTCACCAAAATGCACAAAATGGTCTAAAACGTTTCCAAATGCGATTTGGAGCTCTTTTGTGCACTTTGATGTTTTGTGTAAAAAGTTTGCTATTTTGTGCACTTTAATGTTTTGTGTGAAAAGTTTTATCGAAATGCTCAAAATTGTCTAAAACGGTTTCAAATGTGATTTTAAGCACTTTGATATTTTTGTGTAAAAAAGTTTCATCGAAATGCACAAAATGGTCTAAAACGTATCTAAATGCGATTTGAAGCTATTTTGTGCACTTTGATGGTTTGTGTGAAAAGTTTCATCGAAATGCTCAAAATGGTCTAAAACGTCTCCAAATGCGATTTGAAGCTATTTTGTGCACTTTGATGTTTTTTTGTGGAAAGTTTCATCGAAATGCACAAAATGGTCTAAAACGTCTCTAAATGCGATTTGAAGCTATTTTGTGCACTTTGATGTTTTTGTGTGAAAAGTTTCATCGAAATGCACAAAATGGTCTAAAACGTCTCTAAATGCGATTTGAAGCTATTTTGTGCACTTTGTCGTTTTTGTGTGAAAAGTTTCATCGAAATGCTCAAAATGGTCTAAAACGTCTCCAAATGCTATTTGAAGCTATTTTGTGCACTTTGATGTTTTTGTGTGAAAAGTTTCATCGAAATGCACAAAATGGTCTAAAACGGTTTCAAATGTGATTTTAAGCACTTTGATATTTTTGTGTAATCAAGTTTCATCGAAATGCACAAAATGGTCTAAAACGTCTGCAAATGCGATTTGAAGCTATTTTGTGCACTTTGATGGTTTGTGTGAAAAGTTTCATCGAAATGCACAAAATGGTCAAAAATGTCTCCAAATGCGATTTGAAGCTATTTTGTGGACTTTGTGGTTTTGTGTGAAAAGTTTTATCGAAATGCACAAAATAGTCTAAAACGGTTTCAAATGTGATTTTAAGCACTTTGATATTTTTGTTTAACCAAGTTTCATCGAAATGCACAAAATGGTCTAAAACGTCTCCAAATGCGATTTGAAGTTATTTTGTGCACTTTGATGTTTTGTGTGAAAAGTTTTATCGAAATGCTCAAAATGGTCTAAAACGGTTTCAAATGTGATTTTAAGCGCTTTGATATTTTTGTGTAATCAAGTTTTTTCGAAATGCACAACATGGTCTAAAACGTCTCCAAATGCGATTTGAAGCTATATTGTGCACTTTGATGTTTTGTGTAATGAAACGCACAAAATGGTCTAAAACGCCTGTTTTCTGTGAAAATTTTCATCGAAATGCAAAAAATTGTCTAAAACGTCTCCAAATGCGATTTGAAGCTATTTTGTGCACTTTGTTGTTTTGTGTGAAAAGTTTCATCGAAATGCACAAATTGGTCTAAAACCTCTCCAAATACGATATTAAGCTATTTTGTGCACATTGATGTTTTTGTGTGAAAAGTTTCACCAAAATGCACAAAATGGTCTAAAACGTCTCCAAATCCGTTTTGAAGCTAATCTAAGCACTTTGATGTTTTTATGTTAAAAAGTTTTTTCGAAATGCACAAAATGGTCTAAAACGTTTCCAAATACGATTTGAAGCTCTTTTGTGCACTTTGATATTTTGTGTAATAAGTTTTATAGAAACGCACAAAATGGTCTAAAACGGTTTCAAATGTGATTTTAAGCACTTATATATTTTTGTTTAACCAAGTTTCATCGAAATGCACAAAATGGTCTAAAACGTCTCCAAATGCGATTTGAAGCTGTTTTTGTGTGAAAAGTTTTTTCGAAATACACAAAATGGTCTAAAACGTGCACTTTTGTGCACTTTGATGTTTTGTGTCAAAAGTTTTATAGAAATGCTCGAAATGGTCTAAAACGGTTTCAAATGTGATTTTAAGCACTTTGATGTTTTTGTGTAATCAAGTTTATAGAAATGCTCGAAATGGTCTAAAACATCTTCAAATGTGATTTTAAGCACTTTAATGTTTTGTGTGAAAAGTTTTATCGAAATGCTCAAAATGGTTTAAAACGGTTTCAAATGTGATTTTAAGCACTTTGATATTTTTGTGTAATCAAGTTTTTTCGAAATGCACAACATGGTCTAAAACGTCTCAAAATACGATATTAAGCTATTGTATGCACTTTGATGTTTTTCTGTGAAAAGTTTTTTCGAAATGCACAAAATGGTCTAAAACGTCTCAAAAAGCGATTTGGAGCTCTTTTGTGCACTTTGATGTTTTGTGTAAAAAGTTTTATAGAAATGCTCGAAATGTTCTACAACGGTTTCAAATGTGATTTTAAGCACTTTGATATTTTTGTTTAACCAAGGTTCATCGAAATGCACAAAATGGTCTAAAACGTCTGCAAATGCGATTTGAAGCTATTTTGTGCACTTTGATGTTTTGTGTAATCCAGTTTCATCGAAATGAACAAAATTGTCTAAAACCTCAAAAATGCGATTTCAAGCTATTTTGTGCACTTTGATGATTTTGTGTGAAAAGTTTTTTCGAAATGCACAAAATGGTCTAAAACGTCTCCAAATGCGATTTGGAGCTCTTTTGTGCACTTTGATGTTTTGTGTAAAAAGTTTTATAGAAATGCTCGAAATGGTCTAAAACGTTTTCAAATGTGATTTTAAGCACTTTAATGTTTTGTGTGAAAAGTTTTATCGAAATGCTCAAAATGGTCTAAAACGGTTTCAAATGTGATTTTAAGCATTTTGATATTTTTGTGTAATCAAGTTTTTTTCGAAATGCACAACATGGTCTAAAACGTCTCCAAATGCGATTTGAAGCTATTTTGTGCACTTTGATGTTTTGTGTAATGAAACGCACAAAATGGTCTAAAACGTCTCCAAATGCGATTTGAAGTTATTTTGTGCACTTTGATGTTTTGTGTGAAAAGTTTTATCGAAATGCTCAAAATGGTCTAAAACGGTTTCAAATGTGATTTTAAGCACTTTGATATTTTTGTGTAATCAAGTTTTTTCGAAATGCACAACATGGTCTAAAACGTCTCCAAATGCGATTTGAAGCTATTTTGTGCACTTTGATGGTTTTGTGTAAAAAGTTTCATCGAAATGCACAAAATGGTCAAAAACGTCCCCAAATGCGATTTGAAGCTATTTTGTGCACTTTGTTGTTTTGTGTGAAAAGTTTCATCGAAACGCACAAAATGGTCTAAAACAGTTTCAAATGTGATTTTAAGCACTTTGATATTTTTGTGTAATCAAGTTTTTTCGGAATCCACAAAATGGTCTAAAACGTCTCCAAATGCGATTTGAAGTTATTTTGTGCACTTTGAAGTTTTGTGTAATGAAACGCACAAAATGGTCTAAAACGTCTCCAAATGCGATTTGAAGCTATTTGTGCACTTTGTTGTTTTGTGTGAAAAGTTTCATCGAAATGCACAAATTGGTCTAAAACGTCTCCAAATACGATATTAAGCTATTGTATGCACTTTGTTGTTTTTGTGTGAAAAGTTTTTTCGAATTACACAAAATTGTCTAAAACGGCTCCAAATGCGATTTGGAGCTCTTTTGTGCACTTTGATGTTTTGTGTCAAAAGTTTTATAGAAATGCTCGAAATGGTCTAAAACGGTTTCAAATGTGATTTTAAGCACTTTCATGTTTTTGTGTAGCCAAGTTTCATCGAAATGCACAAAAAAATCTAAAACGTCTCCAAATGCGATTTAAAGCTATTTTGTGCACTTTAATGTTTTGTGTGAAAAGTTTTATCGAAATTCTCAAAATGGTCTAAAACGGTTTCAAATGTGATTTTAAGTACTTTGATGTTTTTGTGTAATCAAGTTTCATCGAAATGCACAAAATGGTTTAAAACGTCTGCAAATGCGATTTGAAGCTATTTTGTGCACTTTGATGTTTTGTGTAATCCAGTTTCATCGAAATGTACAAAATTGTCTAAAACCTCTAAAAATGCGATTTGAAGCTATTTTGTGCACTTTGATGTTTTTGTGTGAAAAGTTTCATCGAAATGCACAAAATTGTCTAAAACGTCTCCAAATACGATATTAAGCTATTGTATGCACTTTGATGTTTTTGAGTGAAAAGTTTTTTCGAAATGCACAAAATGGTCTAAAACGTCTCCAAATGCGATTTGGAGCTCTTTTGTGCACTTTGATGTTTTGTGTAAAAAGTTTGCTATTTTGTGCACTTTAATGTTTTGTGTGAAAAGTTTTATCGAAATGCTCAAAATTGTCTAAAACGGTTTCAAATGTGATTTTAAGCACTTTGATATTTTTGTGTAATCAAGTTTTTTCGAAATGCACAACATGATCTAAAACGTCTCCAAATGCGATTTGAAGCTATTTTGTGCACTTTGATGTTTTTGTGTGAAAAGTTTCATCGAAATGCACAAAATGGTCTAAAACGTCTCTAAATGCGATTTGAAGCTATTTTGTGCACTTTGTCGTTTTTGTGTGAAAAGTTTCATCGAAATGCTCAAAATGGTCTAAAACGTCTCCAAATGCGATTTGAAGCTATTTTGTGCACTTTGATGTTTTTTTGTCAAAAGTTTCATCGAAATGCACAAAATGGTCTAAAACGTCTCTAAATGCGATTTGAAGCTATTTTGTGCACTTTGATGTTTTTGTGTGAAAAGTTTCATCGAAATGCACAAAATGGTCTAAAACGTCTCTAAATGCGATTTGAAGCTATTTTGTGCACTTTGATGTTTTTTTGTGAAAAGTTTCATCGAAATGCACAAAATGGTCTAAAACGTCTCTAAATGCGATTTGAAGCTATTTTGTGCACTTTGTCGTTTTTGTGTGAAATGTTTCATCGAAATGCTCAAAATGGTCTAAAACGTCTCCAAATGCGATTTGAAGCTATTTTGTGCACTTTGATGTTTTTGTGTGAAAAGTTTCATCGAAATGCACAAAATGGTCTAAAACGGTTTCAAATGTGATTTTAAGCACTTTGATATTTTTGTGTAATCAAGTTTTTTCGAAATGCACAAAATGGTCTAAAACGTCTCCAAATGCGATTTAAAGCTATTTTGTGCACTTTAATGTTTTGTGTGAAAAGTTTTATCGAAATTCTCAAAATGGTCTAAAACGGTTTCAAATGTGATTTTAAGCACTTTGATGTTTTTGTGTAATCAAGTTTCATCGAATTCATCAAATTCGATTTGAAGCTATTTTGTGCACTTTGATGTTTTGTGTAATCCAGTTTCATCGAAATGTAAAAAATTGTCTATAACGTCTCTAAATGCGATTTGAAACTATTTTGTGGACTTTGTCGTTTTTGTGTGAAAAGTTTCATCGAAATGCTCAAAATGATCTAAAACGTCTCCAAATGCGATTTGAAGCTATTTTGTGCACTTTGATGTTTTTGTGTGAAAAGTTTCATCGAAATGCACAAAATGGTCTAAAACGGTTTCAAATGTGATTTTAAGCACTTTGATATTTTTGTGTAATCAAGTTTTTTCGAAATGCACAAAATGGTCTAAAACGTCTCCAAATGCGATTTGAAGTTATTTTGTGCACTTTGATGTTTTGTGTGAAAAGTTTCATCGAAATGCTCAAAATGGTCTAAAACGGTTTCAAATGTGATTTTAAGCACTTTGATATTTTTGTGTAATCAAGTTTCATCGAAATGCACAAAATGGTCTAAAACGTCTGCAAATGCGATTTGAAGCTATTTTGTGCACTTTGATGGTTTGTGTGAAAAGTTTCATCGAAATGCACAAAATGGTCAAAAATGTCTCCAAATGCGATTTGAAGCTATTTTGTGGACTTTGTGGTTTTGTGTGAAAAGTTTTATCGAAATGCACAAAATAGTCTAAAACGGTTTCAAATGTGATTTTAAGCACTTTGATATTTTTGTTTAACCAAGTTTCATCGAAATGCACAAAATGGTCTAAAACGTCTCCAAATGCGATTTGAAGTTATTTTGTGCACTTTGATGTTTTGTGTGAAAAGTTTTATCGAAATGCTCAAAATGGTCTAAAACGGTTTCAAATGTGATTTTAAGCGCTTTGATATTTTTGTGTAATCAAGTTTTTTCGAAATGCACAACATGGTCTAAAACGTCTCCAAATGCGATTTGAAGCTATATTGTGCACTTTGATGTTTTGTGTAATGAAACGCACAAAATGGTCTAAAACGCCTGTTTTCTGTGAAAATTTTCATCGAAATGCAAAAAATTGTCTAAAACGTCTCCAAATGCGATTTGAAGCTATTTTGTGCACTTTGTTGTTTTGTGTGAAAAGTTTCATCGAAATGCACAAAATTGTCTAAAACGTCTCCAAATACGATTTGAAGCTATTTTGTGCACTTTGATGTTTTTGTGTGAAAAGTTTTTTCGAAATACACAAAATGGTCTAAAACGTCTCCAAATGCGATTTGAAGCTATTGTGGGCACTTTGATGTTTTTTTCTGAAAAGTTTCATCGAAATGCACAAAATGGTCTAAAACGTCTCCAAATGCGATTTAAAGCTATTTTGTGCACTTTAATGTTTTGTGTGAAAAGTTTTATCGAAATTCTCAAAATGGTCTAAAACGGTTTCAAATGTGATTTTAAGCACTTTGATGTTTTTGTGTAATCAAGTTTCATCAAAATGCACAAAATGGTTTAAAACGTCTGCAAATGCGATTTGAACCTATTTTGTGCACTTTGATGTTTTGTGTAATCCAGTTTCATCGAAATGTACAAAATTGTCTAAAACCTCTCAAAATGCGATTTGAAGCTATTTTGTGCACTTTGATGTTTTTGTGTGAAAAGTTTCATCGAAATTCACAAAATTGTCTAAAACGTCTCCAAATACGATATTAAGCTATTGTATGCACTTTGATGTTTTTGAGTGAAAAGTTTTTTCGAAATGCACAAAATGGTCTAAAACGTCACCAAATGCGATTTGGAGCTCTTTTGTGCACTTTGATGTTTTGTGTAAAAAGTTTGCTATTTTGTGCACTTTAATGTTTTGTGTAAAAAGTTTTATCGAAATGCTCAAAATTGTCTAAAACGGTTTCAAATGTGATTTTAAGCACTTTGATATTTTTGTGTAATCAAGTTTTTTCGAAATGCACAACATGGTCTAAAACGTCTCCAAATGCGATTTGAAGCTATTTTGTGCACTTTGATGGTTTTGTGTAAAAAGTTTCATCGAAATTCACAAAATGGTCAAAAACGTCTCCAAATGCGATTTGAAACTATTTTGTGCACTTTGTTGTTTTGTGTGAAAAGTTTCATCGAAATGCACAAAATGGTCTAAAACGGTTTCAAATGTGATTTTAAGCACTTTGATATTTTTGTGTAATCAAGTTTTTTTCGGAATCCACAAAATGGTCTAAAACGTCTCCAAATGCGATTTGAAGTTATTTTGTGCACTTTGAAGTTTTGTGTAATGAAACGCACAAAATGGTCTAAAACGTCTCCAAATGCGATTTGAAGCTATTTTGTGCACTTTGTTGTTTTGTGTGAAAAGTTTCATCGAAATGCACAAATTGGTCTAAAACGTCTCCAAATACGATATTAAGCTATTGTATGCACTTTGTTGTTTTTGTGTGAAAAGTTTTTTCGAATTACACAAAATGGTCTAAAACGTCTCCAAATGCGATTTGGAGCTCTTTTGTGCACTTTGATGTTTTGTGTCAAAAGTTTTATAGAAATGCTCGAAATGGTCTAAAACGGTTTCAAATGTGATTTTAAGCACTTTGATGTTTTTGTGTAACCAAGTTTCATCGAAATGCACAAAAAAATCTAAAACGTCTCCAAATGCGATTTAGAGCTATTTTGTGCACTTTAATGTTTTGTGTGAAAAGTGTTATCGAAATGCACAAAATGGTCTAAAACGGTTTCAAATGTGATTTGAAGCTATTTTGTGCACTTTGTGGTTTTGTGTGAAAGTTTTATCGAAATGCACAAAATAGTCTAAAACGGCTTCAAATGTGATTTTAAGCACATTGATATTTTTGTGTAATCAAGTTTCATCGAAATGCACAAAATGGTCTAAAACGTCTGCAAATGCGATTTGAAGCTATTTTGTGATTTTAAGAACTTTGATATTTTTGTGTAATCAAGTTTCATCGAAATGCACAAAATTGTCTAAAACGTCTGCAAATGCGATTTGAAGCTATTTGTGCACTTTGATGGTTTTGTGTAAAAAGTTTCATCGAAATGCACAAAATGGTCAAAAACGTCTCCAAATGCGATTTGAAGCTATTCTGTGCACTTTGTTGTTTTGTGGGAAAAGTTTCATCGAAATGCACAAAATGGTCTAAAACGGTTTCAAATGTGATTTTAAGCACTTTGATATTTTTGTGTAATCAAGTTTTTTCAAAATGCACAACATGGTCTAAAACGTCTCCAAATGCGATTTGAAGCTATTTTGTGCACTTTGTAGTTTTTTGTGAAAAGTTTCATCGAAACGCACAAAATTGTCTAAAACGTCTCCAAATACGATATTAAGCTATTGTATGCACTTTGTTGTTTTTGTGTGAAAAGTTTCATCGAAATGCTCAAAATGGTCTAAAACGTCTCCAAGTGCGATTTGAAGCTATTTTGTGCACTTTGATGTTTTTTTTGTGAAAAGTTTAATCGAAATGCACAAAATGGTCTAAAACGTCTCTAAATGCGATTTGAAGCTATTTTGTGCACATTGATGTTTTTGTGTGAAAAGTTTGATCGAAATGCACTATTTTGTGCACATTGATGTTTTTGTGTGAAAAGTTTGATCGAAATGCACAAAATGGTCTAAAACGTCTCCAAATGCGATTTGAAGCTATTTTGTGCACTTTGATGTTTTGTGTGAAAAGTTTCACCAAAATGCACAAAATGGTCTAAAACGTTTCCAAATGCGATTTGGAGCTCTTTTGTGCACTTTGATGTTTTGTGTAAAAAGTTTGCTATTTTGTGCACTTTAATGTTTTGTGTGAAAAGTTTTATCGAAATGCTCAAAATTGTCTAAAACGGTTTCAAATGTGATTTTAAGCACTTTGATATTTTTGTGTAAAAAAGTTTCATCGAAATGCACAAAATGGTCTAAAACGTATCTAAATGCGATTTGAAGCTATTTTGTGCACTTTGTCGTTTTTGTGTGAAAAGTTTCATCGAAATGCTCAAAATGGTCTAAAACGTCTCCAAATGCGATTTGAAGCTATTTTGTGCACTTTGATGTTTTTTTGTGGAAAGTTTCATCGAAATGCACAAAATGGTCTAAAACGTCTCTAAATGCGATTTGAAGCTATTTTGTGCACTTTGATGTTTTTGTGTGAAAAGTTTCATCGAAATGCACAAAATGGTCTAAAACGTCTCTAAATGCGATTTGAAGCTATTTTGTGCACTTTGTCGTTTTTGTGTGAAAAGTTTCATCGAAATGCTCAAAATGGTCTAAAACGTCTCCAAATGCTATTTGAAGCTATTTTGTGCACTTTGATGTTTTTGTGTGAAAAGTTTCATCGAAATGCACAAAATGGTCTAAAACGGTTTCAAATGTGATTTTAAGCACTTTGATGTTTTTGTGTAATCAAGTTTTTTCGAAATGCACAAAATGGTCTAAAACGTCTCCAAATGCGATTTGAAGTTATTTTGTGCACTTTGATGTTTTGTGTGAAAAGTTTTATCGAAATGCTCAAAATGGTCTAAAACGGTTTCAAATGTGATTTTAAGCACTTTGATATTTTTGTGTAATCAAGTTTCATCGAAATGCACAAAATGGTCTAAAACGTCTGCAAATGCGATTTGAAGCTATTGTGTGATTTTAAGAACTTTGATATTTTTGTGTAATCAAGTTTCATCGAAATGCACAAAATGGTCTAAAACGTCTCCAAATGCGATTTGAAGCTATTTTGTGCACTTTGATGGTTTTGTGTGAAAAGTTTCATCGAAATGCACAAAATGGTCAAAAACGTCTCCAAATACGATAATAAGCTTTTGTATGCACATTGATGTTTTTGTGTGAAAAGTCTCATCGAAATGCACAAAATGGTCTAAAACGTCTCCAAATGCGATTTGAAGCTATTTTGTGCACTTTGATGTTTTGTGTAATGAAACGCACAAAATGGTCTAAAACGTCTCCGAATACGATATTAAGCTATTTTATGCACTTTGATGTTTTTGTGTGAAAAGTTTTTTCGAAATGCACAAAATGGTCTAAAACGTCTCCAAATGCGATTTGGAGCTCTTTTGTGCACTTTGATGTTTTGTGTCAAAAGTTTTATAGAAATGCTCGAAATGTTCTAAAACGGTTTCAAATGTGATTTTAAGCACTTTCATGTTTTTGTGTAACCAAGTTTCATCGAAATGCACAAAATGGTTTAAAACGTCTGCAAATGCGATTTGAAGCTATTTTGTGCACTTTGATGTTTTGTGTAATCCAGTTTCATCGAAATGTACAAAATTGTCTAAAACCTCTCAAAATGCGATTTGAAGCTATTTAGTGCACTTTGATTTTTTTGTGTGAAAAGTTTCATCGAAATGCACAAAATTGTCTAAAACGTCTCCAAATGCGATTTGGAGCTCTTTTGTGCACTTTGATGTTTTGTGTAAAAAGTTTTATCGAAATTCTCAAAATGGTCTAAAACGGTTTCAAATGTGATTTTAAGCACTTTGATGTTTTTGTGTAATCAAGTTTCATCGAAATGAACAAAATGGTTTAAAACGTCTGCAAATGCGATTTGAACATATTTTGTGCACTTTGATGTTTTGTGTAATCCAGTTTCATCGAAATGTACAAAATTGTCTAAAGCTTCTCAAAATGCGATTTGAAGCTATTTTGTGCACTTTGATGTTTTTGTGTGAAAAGTTTCATCGAAATTCTCAAAATTGTCTAAAACGTCTCCAAATACGATATTAAGCTATTGTATCCACTTTGATGTTTTTGAGTGAAAAGTTTTTTCGAAATGCACAAAATGGTCTAAAACATCTCCAAATGCGATTTGGAGCTCTTTTGTGCACTTTGATGTTTTGTGTAAAAAGTTTGCTATTTTGTGCACTTTAATGTTTTGAGTGAAAAGTTTTATCGAAATGCTCAAAATTGTCTAAAACGGTTTCAAATGTGATTTTAAGCACTTTGATATTTTTGTGTAATCAAGTTTTTTCGAAATGCACAACATGGTCTAAAACGTCTCCAAATGCGATTTGAAGCTATTTTGTGCACTTTGATGTTTTGTGTAATGAAACGCACAAAATGGTCTAAAACGTCTCCGAATACGATATTAAGCTATTTTATGCACTTTGATGTTTTTGTGTGAAAAGTTTTTTCGAAATGCACAAAATGGTCTAAAACGTCTCCAAATGCGATTTGGAGCTCTTTTGTGCACTTTGATGTTTTGTGTAAAAAGTTTTATAGAAATGCTCGAAATGGTCTAAAACGTCTACAAATGTGATTTTAAGCACTTTAATGTTTTGTGTGAAAAGTTTTATCGAAATGCTCAAAATGGTCTAAAACGGTTTCAAATGTGATTTTAAGCACTTTGATGTTTTTGTGTAATCAAGTTTCATCGAAATGCACAAAATGGTTTAAAACGTCTGCAAATGCGATTTGATGCTATTTTGTGCACTTTGATGTTTTGTGTAATCCAGTTTCATCGAAATGTACAAAATTGTCTAAAACCTCTCAAAATGTGATTTGAAGCTATTTTGTGCACTTTAATATTTTGTGTGAAAAGTTTTATCGAAATGCTCAAAATGGTCTAAAACGGTTTCAAATGTGATTTTAAGCACTTTGATATTTTTGTGTAATCAAGTTTCATCGAAATGCACAAAATGGTTTAAAACGTCTGCAAATGCGATTTGATGCTATTTTGTGCACTTTGATGTTTTGTGTAATCCAGTTTCATCGAAATGTACAAAATTGTCTAAAACCTCTCAAAATGCGATTTGAAGCTATTTTGTGCACTTTGATTTTTTTGTGTGAAAAGTTTCATCGAAATGCACAAAATTGTCTAAAACGTCTCCAAATGCGATTTGGAGCTCTTTTGTGCACTTTGATGTTTTGTGTAAAAAGTTTTATAGAAATGCTCGAAATGGTCTAAAACGTCTTCAAATGTGATTTTAAGCACTTTAATGTTTTGTGTGAAAAATTTTATCGAAATACTCAAAATGGTCTAAAACGGTTTCAAATGTGATTTTAAGCACTTTGATGTTTTTGTGTAATCAAGTTTCATCGAAATGCACAAAATGGTTTAAAACGTCTGCAAATGCGATTTGATGCTATTTTGTGCACTTTGATGTTTTGTGTAATCCAGTTTCATCGAAATGTACAAAATTGTCTAAAACCTCTCAAAATGCGATTTGAAGCTATTTTGTGCACTTTGATTTTTTTGTGTGAAAAGTTTCATCGAAATGCACAAAATTGTCTAAAACGTCTCCAAAT
Source organism: Antedon mediterranea (assembly GCF_964355755.1). Taxonomy (NCBI): domain Eukaryota; kingdom Metazoa; phylum Echinodermata; class Crinoidea; order Comatulida; family Antedonidae; genus Antedon; species Antedon mediterranea. Next base: position 114,030 of record NW_027306096.1, read on the forward strand.
GCGATTTGGAGCTCTTTTGTGCACTTTGATGTTTTGTGTAAAAAGTTTTATAGAAATGCTCGAAATGGTCTAAAACGTCTTCAAATGTGATTTGAAGCTATTTTGTGCACTTTGTTGTTTTTTGTGAAAAGTTTCATCGAAACGCACAAAATTGTCTAAAACGTCTCCAAATACGATATTAAGCTATTGTATGCACTTTGTTGTTTTTGTGTGAAAAGTTGCATCGAAATGCTCAAAATGGTCTAAAACGTCTCCAAGTGCGATTTGAAGCTATTTTGTGCACTTTGATGTTTTTTTGTGAAAAGTTTAATCGAAATGCACAAAATGGTCTAAAACGTCTCCAAATGCGATTTGAAGCTATTTTGTGCACTTTGATGTTTTGTGTGAAAAGTTTCACCAAAATGCACAAAATGGTCTAAAACGTCTCCAAATCCGCTTTGAAGCTAATCTAAGCACTTTGATGTTTTTATGTTTCAAGTTTTTTCGAAATTCACAAAATTGTCTAAAACGTCTCCAAATCCGTTTTGAAGCTAATCTAAGCACTTTGATGTTTTTATGTTAACAAGTTTTTTCGAAATTCACAAAATTGTCTAAAACGTCTCAAAATACGATTTGAAGCTCTTTTGTGCACTTTGATGTTTTGTGTAATAAGTTTTATAGAAACGCCTAAAATGGTCTAAAACGGTTTCAAATGTGATTTTAAGCACTTTGATATTTTTGTTTAATTAAGTTTCATCGAAATGCACAAAATGGTCTAAAACGTCTCCAAATGCGATTTGAAGCTGTTTTTGTGTGAAAAGTTTTTTCGAATTACACAAAATGGTCTAAAACGTCTCCAAATGCGATTTGGAAATCTTTTGTGCACTTTGATGTTTTGTGTCAAAAGTTTTATAGAAATGCTCGAAATGGTCTCAAACGGTTTCAAATGTGATTTTAAGCACTTTCATGTTTTTGTGTAACCAAGTTTCATCGAAATGCACAAAAAAATCTAAAACGTCTCCAAATCCGTTTTGAAGCTAATCTAAGCACTTTGATGTTTTTATGTTAACAAGTTTTTTCGAAATTCACAAAATTGTCTAAAACGTCTCCAAATACGATTTGAAGCTCTTTTGTGCACTTTGATGTTTTGTGTAATAAGTTTTATAGAAACGCACAAAATGGTCTAAAACGGTTTCAAATGTGATTTTAAGCACTTTGATATTTTTGTTTAACCAAGTTTCATCGAAATGCACAAAATGGTCTAAAACGTCTCCAAATGCGATTTGAAGCTGTTTTTGTGTGAAAAGTTTTTTCGAAATACACAAAATTTTAAGCACTTTGATGTTTTTGTGTAATCAAGTTTCATCGAAATGTACAAAATTGTCTAAAACCTCTCAAAATGCGATTTGAAGCTATTTTGTGCACTTTGATGTTTTTGTGTGAAAAGTTTCATCGAAATTCACAAAATTGTCTAAAACGTCTCCAAATACGATATTAAGCTATTGTATGCACTTTGATGTTTTGGAGTGAAACGTTTTTTCGAAATGCACAAAATGGTCTAAAACGTCTCCAAATGCAATTTGGAGCTCTTTTGTGCACTTTGATGTTTTGTGTAAAAAGTTTGCTATTTTGTGCACTTTAATGTTTTGTGTGAAAAGTTTTATCGAAATGCTCAAAATTGTCTAAAACGGTTTCAAATGTTTCATTACTACTCAACTTATCAGATGTTATCTTAAATAGTGTTGTCATTTTTGTAATCAATATTATCGGTATCGATATAAATCTTCAACCATCTTTAATATTTATTACCAAAATTGTTAGGCATATAGGGCTACGTGTTCCGTTTTTCTGAATCGGAATTAATTTTAAGTGTACAATAATATTGTTATACGTCAGTATAAACTGTACTTATACTCGACGCAAAGTATTCAAGTTCCATATTAGACTGTTGCTCAATTAGTTTGCTTTTACTCACGGTAGATAAATTAATTTCCTTTACCTATTAACAATTTGTTGGCACCGGTGTAGAGGAGGTTGTAAAATGACATTCGCGCGCTGTTTGATCGTAGGCCTATAACGGTCAATCTTCGAGTTTCCAATAACAACCCCGCCTTCTAATTTAAATGTTAAAACGTTTTGTCCCACGCTTGAGTAGGCTCGGCTAACAAAATTCATTTTGTCGCGACTAAACGAATTTTGTTGCAACAAAACGAATTTTGTCTACACAGAATAAATTTTGTCTACACAGAATGAATTTTGTCTACACAGAATGAATTTTGTCTACACAGAATAAATGTTGTCTACACAGAATACATTTTGTCGCCACAAAATGAATTTTGTCCACACAGAATTAATTTTGTCTACACAGAATTAATTTTGTCTACACAAAATGAATTTTGTCGTTACAGAATGAATTTTGTCGCCACAAAATGAATTTTGTCGTTACAGAATGAATTTTGTCTACACAGAATGAATTTTGTCAACACAGAATTAATTTTGCATACAAAGAATGAATTTTGTTTACACAGAATTAATTTTGTCAAGACAAAATGAATTTTGTCAAGACAAAATTAATTTTGTCCACACAGAATAAATTTTTGTCAACACAAAATGAATTTTGTCAATACAAAATTAATTTTGTGTTGACAAAATTCATTCTGTGTAGACAAAATTCATTCTGTAACAAACAACGTAATTTTGATTAATTAATCAGTTTTTAATTAATATTTCCAAAAGCAGAAGTTAGTGATTATCGCCCACAAACACAGAAGGTACGATTGGTGTCTAACGCCGACTATGGGTGTTCAATGCATGTCCCCAGGGGTTTCAAACGCCGCCCGTGGCACTAAGAGATATCTTTCAAGTAGCGTACTGGTTGCGCTTCATTGTTCCTAGATTGCATTAACCAAATTTCTTCGATCTATCTCTCTCTCTCGCTGATCTATCTCTCTCGCTGATCTATCTCTCTCTCGCTGATCTATCTCTCTCTCTCGCTGAGCTATCTCTCTCTCGCTGATCTATCTCTCTCTCGCTGATCTATCTCTCTCTCGCTGATCTATCTCTCTCTCGCTGATCTATCTCTCTCTCTTGCTGATCTATCTCTCTCTCTCTCGCTGATCTATCTCTCTCTCGCTGATCTATCTCTCTCTCACTGATCTATCTCTCTCTCACTGATCTATCTCTCTCTCACTGATCTATCTCTCTCTCGCTGATCTATCTCTCTCTCTCGCTGATCTATCTCTCTCTCGCTGATCTATCTCTCTCTCGCTGATCTATCTCTCTCTCTCTCGCTGATCTATCTCTCTCTCGCTGATCTAATAGCTTCAAAACGGATTTGGAGACGTTTTAGACCATTGTGTGCATTTCTATGAAACTTTTCACACAAAAACATCAAAGTGCACAAAATAGCTTCAAATCGCATTTGGAGAACGTTTTAGACCATTTTGTGCATTTCGATGAAACTTGGTTACAAAAAAACATCAAAGTGCTTAAAATCACATCTGAAACCGTTTTAGACCATTTTGAGCAATTCTATAAAACTTTTAACAAAAAACGTTTTAGACCATTTTGTGCATTTCGATGAAACTTGATTACATAAAAACATCAAAGTGCTTAAAATCACATTTGAAACCGTTTTAGAACATTTTGAGCATTTCGAAAAAACTTGTTAACATAAAAACACCAAAGTGCTTAGAATAGCTTCAAAACGGATTTTGAGGCGTTTTAGACCATTTTGTGCATTTCGATGAAACTTTTAACACAAAACATCAAAGTGCACAAAATAGCTTCAAATCGCATTTGGAGAACGTTTTAGACCATTTTGTGCATTTCGATGAAACTTGGTTACAAAAAAACATCAAAGTGCTTAAAATCACATCTGAAACCGTTTTAGACCATTTTGAGCAATTCTATAAAACTTTTAACAAAAAACGTTTTAGACCATTTTGTGCATTTCGATGAAACTTGATTACATAAAAACATCAAAGTGCTTAAAATCACATTTGAAACCGTTTTAGAACATTTTGAGCATTTCGAAAAAACTTGTTAACATAAAAACACCAAAGTGCTTAGAATAGCTTCAAAACGGATTTTGAGGCGTTTTAGACCATTTTGTGCATTTCGATGAAACTTTTAACACAAAACATCAAAGTGCACAAAATAGCTTCAAATCGCATTTGGAGGCGTTTTAGACCATTTTGTGCATTTCGATGAAACTTTTCACACAAAAACATGTGCATACAATAGCTTAATATCGTATTTGGAGACGTTTTAGACCATTTTGTGCAATTCGATGAAACTTTTCACACAAAAACATCAAAGTGCACAAAATAGCTTTAAATCGCATTTGGAGACGTTTTAGACCATTTTGAGCATTTCGATGAAACTTTTTTTACAAAAAAACAAAGTGCATACAACAGCTTAATATCGTAGACAAGCAATCATTGTGGGTGATTTGATGTCTGATGAGTTCGCTCTACTCTGGGGTGTACCACAGGGATCCGTAAAAGGTCCACTCGATTTCATCTTATACACTGGACCACTCAGCAACATCATTGATTCCCACCCGGAAGTTCGTCATATGATCTATGCAGATGACACTCAACTATATTTAATCATGAAACCTACACATCACTCTGAATCTGTTAACAGCCTTGAATCATGCATTGCAGATGTTCGCTCATGGGCCATTCAAAATAAACTCATGCTCAACGACTCCAAGACTGAAATGATCCATTTTCATTCAAAGTTCCGTGAGGCATCATCATTTCCTTTGGTCCATATCGGAGATACTAGTGTCTCTACCTCCAGCTCAGCCAGAAATCTAGGCGTCCAACTAGACAACAGCCTCGGTTTAAAAGAACACATTCGTAATGTTTGCCGTGGTGCTTCCTTTGGAATTTACCAGATCGGCCAGATTCGTAAGTACCTTGACAAAACATCAACTGAACGTCTTGTTCATGCTTTTGTTTCATCTCGTCTGGACTGTAATAACTCGCTTCTGTACGGCCTACCAACTTCTTATCTGTCTCCTCTTCAACGAATTCAAAATTCCGCCGCAAGACTTATCACTGGCACTAAACGACATGAACATATTTCTCCCGTTTTACGTGACTTACACTGGTTGCCTGTTGATCAGCGCATTCGTTTTAAAATCCTGTTGCTGACATATAAGGCCATCAACGGATGTGCTCCAGCCTACATATGTGAAATCATTACTCCGTCAACCAACTCTTCGCTTCGTTCATCCAGCAGACTTCTTCTAAAACCTGGACCCCGTTCCAGAACTCGGTTTTACGGTGATCGTGCTTTCGCTGTCGCAGCCCCAAAACTCTGGAACACTCTACCACTCGAAATACGCTCATCAAAATCTGTTATCACATTTAAAACTAAACTCAAAACTCATCTCTTCAGAGAAGCATAATCGCACGCTACTACTTGCACTGATCTTGGAAAACACAGCACTTTGAAACCTTTGTCTCTTGCGCTTTATAAATGTTATTTATTATTATTATTATTAATATCGTATTTGGAGACGTTTTAGACAATTTTGTGCATTTCGATGAAACTTTTCACACAAAACAACAAAGTGCACAAAATAGCTTCAAATCGCATTTGGAGACGTTTTAGACCATTTTTTGCGTTTCATTACACAAAACATCAAAGTGCACAAAATAGCTTCAAATCGCATTTGGAGACGTTTTAGACCATGTTGTGCATTTCGAAAAAACTTGATTACACAAAAATATCAAAGTGCTTAAAATCACATTTGAAACCGTTTTAGACCTTTTTGAGCATTTCGATAAAACTTTTCACACAAAACTTTAAAGTGCACAAAATAGCATCAAATCGCATTTGGAGACGTTTTAGACCATTTTGTGCATTTCGATGAAACTTGATTACACAAAAATATCAAAGTGCTTAAAATCACATTTGAAACCGTTTTAGACCATTTTGAGCATTTCGATAAAACTTTTCACACAAAACATTAAAGTGCACAAAATAGTATCAAATTGCATTTGGAGACGTTTTAGACCATTTTGAGCATTTCGATGAAACTTGATTACACAAAAGTATCAAAGTGCTTAAAATCACATTTGAGACCGTTTTAGACCATTTTGAGCATTTCGATAAAACTTTTCACACAAAAACATCAAAATACATACAATAGCTTAATATCGTATTTGGAGACGTTTTAGAACATTTTATGCATTTCGATAAAACTTTTCAAACAAAACATCAAAGTGCACAAAATAGCTTCAAATCGTATTTGGAGACGTTTTAGACCATTTTGTGCATTTCGATCAAACTTTTCACACAAAAACATCAATGTACACAAAATAGCTTCAAATTGCATTTAGAGACGTTTTAGACCATTTTGTGAATTTCGATGAAACTTTTCACACAAAAACATCAAAGTGCACAAAATAGCTTCAAATCGCAATCGGAGACGTTTTAGACCATTTTGAGCATTTCGATGAAACTTTTCACACAAAAACAAAAAAAGTGCATACAATAGCTTAATATCGTATTAGGAGACGTTTTAGACAATTTTGTGCATTTCGATGAAACTTTTCACACAAAACAACAAAGTGCACAAAATAGCTTCAAATCGCATTTGGAGACGTTTTAGACCATTTTGTGCGTTTCATTACACAAAACATCAAAGTGCACAAAATAGCTTCAAATCGCAATCGGAGACGTTTTAGACCATGTTGTGCATTTCGAAAAAACTTGATTACACAAAAATATCAAAGTGCTTAAAATCACATTTGAAACTGTTTTAGACCATTTTGAGCATTTCGATAAAACTTTTCACACAAAACATTGAAGTGCACAAAATAGCTTTAAATCGCATTTGGAGACGTTTTAGATTTTTTTGTGAATTTCGATGAAACTTGGTTACACAAAAACATCAAAGTGCTTAAAATCACATTTGAAACCGTTTTATACCATTTCGAGCATTTCTATAAAACTTTTGACACAAAACATCAAAGTGCACAAAAGAGCTTCAAATCGCAATCGGAGACGTTTTAGACCATGTTGTGCATTTCGAAAAAACTTGATTACACAAAAATATCAAAGTGCTTAAAATCACATTTGAAACCGTTTTAGACAATTTTGAGCATTTCAATAAAACTTTTCACACAAAACATTAAAGTGCACAAAATAGCAAACTTTTTACACAAAACATCAAAGTGCACAAAAGAGCTCCAAATCGCATTCGGAGACGTTTTAGACCATTTTGTGCATTTCTAAAAAACTTTTCACTCAAAAACATCAAAGTGCATACAATAGCTTAATGTCGTATTTGGAGACGTTTTAGACAATTTTGTGCATTTCGATGAAACTTTTCAAACAAAAACATCAAAGTGCTTCAAATCGCGTTTTGAGAGGTTTTAGACAATTTTGTACATTTCGATGAAACTGGATTACACAAAACATCAAAGTGCACAAAATAGCTTCAAATCGCCTTTGCAGCCGTTTTAGACCATTTTGTGCATTTCGATGAAACTTGATTACACAAAAACATCAAAGTGCTTAAAATCTCATTTGAAACCGTTTTAGACCATTTTGAGCATTTCGATAAAACTTTTGACACAAAACATCAAAGTGCACAAAAGAGCTCCAAATCGCATTTGGAGACGTTTTAGACCATTTTGTGCATTTCGATGAAACTTTTCACACAAAAACATCAAAGTGCACAAAATAGCTTCAAATCGCATTTGCAGACGTTTTAGACAATTTTGTGCATTTCGATGAAACTTTTTACACAAAACCATCAAAGTGCACAAAATAGCTTCAAATCGCATTTGCAGACGTTTTAGACAATTTTGTGCATTTCGATGAAACTTGATTACACAAAAATATCAAAGTGCTTAAAATCACATTTGAAACCGTTTTAGACCATTTTGAGCATTTCGATAAAACTTTTCACACAAAACATGAAAGTGCACAAAATAGCTTCAAATCGCATTTTCAGACGTTTTAGACCATTTTGTGCATTTCGATGAAACTTGATTACACAAAAACATCAAAGTGCTTAAAATCACATTTGAAACCGTTTTAGACCATTTTGAGCATTTCGATAAAACTTTTCACACAAAACATGAAAGTGCACAAAATAGCTTCAAATCGCATTTGCAGACGTTTTAGACCATTTTACATCAAATTGCTTAAAATCACATTTGAAACCGTTTTAGACCATTTTGAGCATTTCGATAAAACTTTTCACACAAAACATCAAAGTGCACAAAATAACTTCAAATCGCATTTAGAGACGTTTTAGACCATTTTGTGCATTTCGTGAAAACTTTTCAGACAAAAACAACAAAGTGCATACAATAGCTTAATATCATATTTGGAGACGTTTTAGACCATTTTCTGCATTTCGATGAAACTTTTCACACAAAAACATCAAAGTGCACAAAATAACTTCAAATCGCATTTAGAGACGTTTTAGACAATTTTGTGCATTTCGTCAAAACTTTTCAGACAAAAACAACAAAGTGCATACAATAGCTTAATATCATATTTGGAGAGGTTTTAGACCATTTTGTGCATTTCGATGAAACTTTTCACACAAAAACATCAAAGTGCACAAAATATCTTCAAATCGCATTTGGAGACGTTTTAGACCATTTTGTGCATTTCTATGAAACTTTTCACACAAAAACATCAAAGTGCACACAATATCTTCAAATCGCATTTGGAGACGTTTTAGACCATTTTGTGCATTTCAATGAAACGTTTCACACAAAACAACAAAGTTCACAAAATAGCTTCAAATCGCATTTGGAGACGTTTTAGACCATTTTGTGCATTTCGATGAAACTTGGTTAAACAAAAATATCAAAGTGCTTAAAATCACATTTGAAACCGTTTTAGACCATTTTGTGCATTTCTATAAAACTTTTTACACAAAACATCAAAGTGCACAAAAGAGCTTCAAATCGTATTTGGAGACGTTTTAGACCATTTTGTGCATTTCGAAAAAACTTGTTAACATAAAAACATCAAAGTGCTTAGATTAGCTTCAAAACGGATTTGGAGACGTTTTAGACCATTTTGTGCATTTTGGTTAAACTTTTCACACAAAACATCAAAGTGCACAATATAGCTTCAAATCGCATTTGGAGACGTTTTAGACCATTTTGTGCGTTTCATTACACAAAACATCAAAGTGCACAAAATAGCTTCAAATTGCATTTGGAGACGTTTTAGACCATTTTGTGCATTTTGGTGAAACTTTTCACACAAAAACATCAAAGTGAACAAAATAGCTTCAAATCGTATTTGGAGACGTTTTAGACAATTTTGTGCATTTCGATGAAAATTTTCACACAAAACAACAAAGTGCACAAAATAGCTTCAAATCGCATTTGGAGACGTTTTAGACCATTTTGTGCGTTTCATTACACAAAACATCAAAGTGCACAAAATAGCTTCAAATCGCATTTGGAGACGTTTTAGACCATGTTGTGCATTTCCAAAAAACTTGAATACACAAAAATATCAAAGTGCTTAAAATCACATTTGAAACCGTTTTAGACCATTTTGAGCATTTCTATAAAACTTTTCACACAAAACATTAAAGTGCTTAAAATCACATTTGAAAACGTTTTAGACCATTTCGAGCATTTCTATAAAGCTTTTTACACAAAACATCAAAGTGCACAAAAGAGCTCCAAATCGCATTTGGAGACGTTTTAGACCATTTTGTGCATTTCGAAAAAACTTTCACACAAAAACATCAAAGTGCATACAATAGCTTAATATCGTATTTGGAGACGTTTTAGACAATTTTGTGCATTTCGATGAAACTTTTCACACAAAAACATCAAAGTGCACAAAATAGCTTCAAATCGCATTTTGAGAGGTTTTAGACAATTTTGTACATTTCGATGAAACTGGATTACACAAAACATCAAAGTGCACAAAATAGCTTCAAATCGCATTTGCAGACGTTTTAGACCATTTTGTGCATTTCGATCAAACTTTTCACACAAAAACATCAATGTGCACAAAATAGCTTCAAATCGCATTTAGAGACGTTTTCGACCATTTTGTGCATTTCGATGAAACTTTTCACACAAAAAACTCAAAGTGCACAAAATAGCTTCAAATCGCATTTGGAGACGTTTTAGACCATTTTGAGCATTTCGATGAAACTTTTCACAAAAAAACAACAAAGTGCATACAATAGCTTTATCGTATTTGGAGACGTTTTAGACAATTCTGTGCGTTTCGATGAAACTTGTCACAAAAAACAACAAAGTGCACAAAATAGCTTCAAATCGCATTTAGAGACGTTTTAGACCATTTTGTGCATTTCGATGAAACTTTTCACACAAAAACATCAAAGTGCACAAAATAGCTTCAAATCGCATTTGGAGAGGTTTTAGACCATTTTGAGCATTTCGATGAAACTTTTCACACAAAAACAACAAAGTGCATACAATAGCTTAATATCGTATTTGGAGACGTTTAAGACAATTTTGTGCGTTTCGATGAAACTTTTCACAAAAAACAACAAAGTGCACAAAATAGCTTCAAATCGCATTTGGAGACGTTTTAGACCATGTTGTGCATTTCGAAAAAATTTGATTACACAAAAATATCAAAGTGCTTAAAATCACATTTGAAACCGTTTTAGACAATTTTGTGCATTTCGAAAAAACTTTTCACACAAAAACATCAAAGTGCACAAAATAGCTTCAAATCGCATTTTGAGAGGTTTTAGACAATTTTGTACATTTCGATGAAACTGGATTACACAAAACATCAAAGTGCACAAAATGGCTTCAAATCGCATTTGCAGACGTTTTAAACCATTTTGTGCATTTCGATGAAACTTGATTACACAAAAACATCAAAGTGCTTAAAATCACATTTGAAACAGTTTTAGACCATTTTGAGAATTTCGATAAAACTTTTCACACAAAACATTAAAGTGCACAAAATAGCTTTAAATCGCATTTGCAGACGTTTTAGACCATTTTGTGCATTTCGATGAAACTTGATTACACAAAAATATCAAAGTGCTTAAAATCACATTTGAAACCGTTTTAGACGATTTTGAGCATTTCGATAAAACTTTTCACACAAAACATTAAAGTGCACAAAATAGCTTTAAATCGCATTTGGAGACGTTTTAGACCATTTTGTGCATTTCGATGAAACTTTTCACACAAAAACATCAAAGTGCACAAAATAGCTTCAAATCGCATTTGGAGACGTTTTAGACCATGTTGTGCATTTCGAAAAAACTTGATTACACAAAAACATCAAAGTGCTTAAAATCACATTTGAAACCGTTTTAGACCATTTTGAGAATTTCGATAAAACTTTTCACACAAAACATTAAAGTGCACAAAATAGCTTTAAATTGCATTTGCAGACGTTCTAGACCATTTTGTGCATTTCTATGAAACTTGGTTAAACAAAAATATCAAAGTGCTTAAAATCACATTTGAAACCGTTTTAGACCATTTTGTGAATTTCTATAAAACTTTTTACACAAAACATCAAAGTGCACAAAATAGCTTCAAATCGCATTTGGAGACGTTTTAGACCATTTTGTGCGTTTCATTACACAAAACATCAAAGTGCACAAAATAGCTTCAAATCGCATTTGGAGACGTTTTCGACCATTTTGTGCATATTGATGAGACTTTTCACACAAAAACATCAATGTGCATACAAAAGCTTATTATCGTATTTGGAGACGTTTTTGACTATTTTGTGCATTTCGATGAAACTTTTCACACAAAAACAACAAAGTGCATACAATAGCTTAATATCGTATTTGGAGACGTTTTAGACCATTTTGTGCATTTCGATCAAACTTTTCACACAAAAACATCAATGTGCACAAAATAGCTTCAATTCGCATTTAGAGACGTTTTAGACCATTTTGTGCATTTCGATGAAACTTTTCACACAAAAACATCAAAGTGCACAAAATAGCTTAAAATCGCATTTGGAGAGGTTTTAGACCATTTTGAGCATTTCGATGAAACTTTTCACACAAAAACAACAAAGTGCATACAATAGCTTAATATCGTATTTGGAGACGTTTAAGACAATTTTGTGCGTTTCGATGAAACTTTTCACAAAAAACAACAAAGTGCACAAAATAGCTTCAAATCGCATTTGGAGACGTTTTAGACCATGTTGTGCATTTCGAAAAAATTTGATTACACAAAAATATCAAAGTGCTTAAAACCACATTTGAAACCGTTTTAGACAATTTTGTGCATTTCGAAAAAACTTTTCACACAAAAACATCAAAGTGCACAAAATAGCTTCAAATCGCATTTTGAGAGGTTTTAGACAATTTTGTACATTTCGATGAAACTGGATTACACAAAACATCAAAGTGCACAAAATGGCTTCAAATCGCATTTGCAGACGTTTTAAACCATTTTGTGCATTTCGATGAAACTTGATTACACAAAAACATCAAAGTGCTTAAAATCACATTTGAAACAGTTTTAGACCATCTTGAGCATTTCGATAAAACTTTTCACACAAAACATTAAAGTGCACAAAATAGCTTTAAATCGCATTTGGAGACGTTTTAGACCATTTTGTGCATTTCGATGAAACTTTTCACACAAAAACATCAAAGTGCACAAAATAGCTTCAAATCGCATTTGGAGACGTTTTAGACCATTTTGTGCATTTCGATGAAACTTGGTTAAACAAAAATATCAAAGTGCTTAAAATCACATTTGAAACCGTTTTAGACCATTTTGTGAATTTCTATAAAACTTTTTACACAAAACATCAAAGTGCACAAAATAGCTTCAAATCGCATTTGGAGACGTTTTAGACCATTTTGTGCGTTTCATTACACAAAACATCAAAGTGCACAAAATAGCTTCAAATCGCATTTGGAGACGTTTTCGACCATTTTGTGCATATTGATGAGACTTTTCACACAAAAACATCAATGTGCATACAAAAGCTTATTATCGTATTTGGAGACGTTTTTGACTATTTTGTGCATTTCGATGAAACTTTTCACACAAAACCATCAAAGTGCACAAAATAGCTTCAAATCGCATTTGGAGACGTTTGAGACCATTTTGTGCATTTCGATTAAACTTGATTACACAAAAATATCAAAGTGCTTAAAATCACATTTGAAACCGTTTTAGACCATTTTCAGCATTTCGATAAAACTTTCACACAAAACATCAAAGTGCACAAAATAACTTCAAATCGCATTTAGAGACGTTTTAGAAAATGTTGTGCATTTCGTGAAAACTTTTCAGACAAAAACATCAAAGTACATACAATAGGTTCAAATCGCATTTGGAGACGTTTTAGACCATTTTGTGCATTTCGATGAAACTTTTCACACAAAACATAAAAGTGCACAAAATAGCTTCAAATCGCATTTGGAGACGTTTTAGACCATGTTGTGCATTTCGAAAAAACTTGATTACACAAAAATATCAAAGTGCTTAAAATCACATTTGAAATCGTTTTAGACCATTTTGAGCATTTCGATAAAACTTTTCACACAAAACATTAAAGTGCTTAAAATCACATTTGAAAACGCTTTAGACCATTTCGAGCATTTCCATAATACTTTTTACACAAAACATCAAACTACACAAAAGAACTCCAAATCGCATTTGGAGACGTTTTAGACCATTTTGTGCATTTCGAAAAAACTTTTCACTCAAAAACATAAAAGTGGATACAATAGCTTAATATCGTATTTGGAGACGTTTTAGACAATTTTGTGCATTTCGATGAAACTTTTCACACAAAAACATCAAAGTGCACAAAATAGCTTCAAATCGCATTTTGAGAGGTTTTAGACAATTTAGTACATTTCGATGAAACTGGATTACACAAAACATCAAAGTGCACAAAATAGCTTCAAATCGCATTTGCAGACGTTTTAAACCATTTTGTGCATTTCGATGAAACTTGATTACACAAAAACATCAAAGTGCTTAAAATCACATTTGAAACCGTTTTAGACCATTTTGAGCATTTCGATAAAACTTTTCACACAAAACATTAAAGTGCACAAAATAACTTTAAATCGCATTTGGAGACGTTTTAGATTTTTTTGTGCATTTCGATGAAACTTGGTTACACAAAAACATCAAAGTGCTTAAAATCACATTTGAAACCGTTTCAGACCATTTCGAGCATTTCTATAAAACTTTTGACACAAAACATCAAAGTGCACAAAAGAGCTCCAAATCGCATTTGGAGACGTTTTAGACCATTTTGTGTATTTCGAAAAAACTTTTCACACAAAAACAACAAAGTGCATACAATAGCTTAATATCGTATTTGGAGACGTTTTAGACCATTTTGTGCATTTTGGTGAAACTTTTCACACAAAACAACAAAGTGCACAAAATAGCTTCAAATCGCATTTAGAGACGTTTTAAACCATTTTGTGCATTTCGATGAAACTTTTCACACAAAAACATCAAAGTGCACAAAATAGCTTCAAATCGCATTTGGAGACGTTTTAGACAATTTTGTGCATTTCGATGAAACTTGGTTAAACAAAAATATCAAAGTGCTTAAAATCACATTTGAAACCGTTTTAGACCATTTTGTGCATTTCTATAAAACTTTTTACACAAAACATCAAAGTGCACAAAATAGCTTCAAATCGCATTTGGAGACGTTTTAGACCATTTTGTGCGTTTCATTACACAAAACATCAAAGTGCACAAAATAGCTTCAAATCGCATTTGGAGACGTTTTCGACCATTTTGTGCATATTGATGAGACTTTTCACACAAAAACATCAATGTGCATACAAAAGCTTATTATCGTATTTGGAGACGTTTTTGACTATTTTGTGCATTTCGATGAAACTTTTCACACAAAACCATCAAAGTGCACAAAATAGCTTCAAATCGCATTTGGAGACGTTTTAGACCATTTTGTGCATTTCGATTAAACTTGATTACACAAAAATATCAAAGTGCTTTTAGACCATTTTCAGCATTTCGATAAAACTTTCACACAAAACATCAAAGTGCACAAAATAACTTCAAATCGCATTTAGAGACGTTTTAGAAAATGTTGTGCATTTCGTGAAAACTTTTCAGACAAAAACATCAAAGTACATACAATAGGTTCAAATCGCGTTTGGAGACGTTTTAGACCATTTTGTGCATTTCGATGAAACTTTTCACACAAAACATAAAAGTGCACAAAATAGCTTCAAATCGCATTTGGAGACGTTTTAGACCATGTTGTGCATTTCGAAAAAACTTGATTACACAAAAATATCAAAGTGCTTAAAATCACATTTGAAACCGTTTTAGACCATTTTGAGCATTTCGATAAAACTTTTCACACAAAACATTAAAGTGCTTAAAATCACATTTGAAAACGCTTTAGACCATTTCGAGCATTTCCATAAAACTTTTTACACAAAACATCAAACTACACAAAAGAACTCCAAATCGCATTTGGAGACGTTTTAGACCATTTTGTGCATTTCGATGAAACTTTTCACTCAAAAACATCAAAGTGGATACAATAGCTTAATATCGTATTTGGAGACGTTTTAGACAATTTTGTGCATTTCGATGAAACTTTTCACACAAAAACATCAAAGTGCACAAAATAGCTTCAAATCGCATTTTGAGAGGTTTTAGACAATTTAGTACATTTCGATGAAACTGGATTACACAAAACATCAAAGTGCACAAAATAGCTTCAAATCGCATTTGCAGACGTTTTAAACCATTTTGTGCATTTCGATGAAACTTGATTACACAAAAACATCAAAGTGCTTAAAATCACATTTGAAACCGTTTTAGACCATTTTGAGCATTTCGATAAAACTTTTCACACAAAACATTAAAGTGCACAAAATAACTTTAAATCGCATTTGGAGACGTTTTAGATCATTTTGTACATTTCGATTAAACTTGATTACACAAAAATATCAAAGTGCTTAAAATCACATTTGAAACCGTTTTAGACCATTTTCAGCATTTCGATAAAACTTTCACACAAAACATCAAAGTGCACAAAATAACTTCAAATCTCATTTAGAGACGTTTTAGAAAATGTTGCGCATTTCGTGAAAACTTTTCAGACAAAAACATCAAAGTACATACAATAGGTTCAAATCGCATTTGGAGACGTTTTAGACCATTTTGTGCATTTCGATGAAACTTTTCACACAAAACATAAAAGTGCACAAAATAGCTTCAAATCGCATTTGGAGACGTTTTAGACCATGTTGTGCATTTCGAAAAAACTTGATTACACAAAAATATCAAAGTGCTTAAAATCACATTTGAAACCGTTTTAGACCATTTTGAGCATTTCGATAAAACTTTTCACACAAAACATTAAAGTGCTTAAAATCACATTTGAAAACGCTTTAGACCATTTCGAGCATTTCCATAAAACTTTTTACACAAAACATCAAACTACACAAAAGAACTCCAAATCGCATTTGGAGACGTTTTAGACCATTTTGTGCATTTCGAAAAAACTTTTCACTCAAAAACATCAAAGTGGATACAATAGCTTAATATCGTATTTGGAGACGTTTTAGACAATTTTGTGCATTTCGATGAAACTTTTCACACAAAAACATCAAAGTGCACAAAATAGCTTCAAATCGCATTTTGAGAGGTTTTAGACAATTTAGTACATTTCGATGAAACTGGATTACACAAAACATCAAAGTGCACAAAATAGCTTCAAATCGCATTTGCAGACGTTTTAAACCATTTTGTGCATTTCGATGAAACTTGATTACACAAAAACATCAAAGTGCTTAAAATCACATTTGAAACCGTTTTAGACCATTTTGAGCATTTCGATAAAACTTTTCACACAAAACATTAAAGTGCACAAAATAACTTTAAATCGCATTTGGAGACGTTTTAGATTTTTTTGTGCATTTCGATGAAACTTGGTTACACAAAAACATCAAAGTGCTTAAAATCCCATTTGAAACCGTTTTAGACCATTTCGAGAATTTCTATAAAACTTTTGACACAAAACATCAAAGTGCACAAAAGAGCTCCAAATCGCATTTGGAGACGTTTTAGACCATTTTGTGTATTTCGAAAAAACTTTTCACACAAAAACAACAAAGTGCATACAATAGCTTAATATCGTATTTGGAGACGTTTTAGACCATTTTGTGCATTTTGGTGAAACTTTTCACACAAAACAACAAAGTGCACAAAATAGCTTCAAATCGCATTTAGAGACGTTTTAGACCATTTTGTGCGTTTCATTACACAAAAAATCAAAGTGCAAAAAATAGCTTCAAATCGCATTTGGAGACGTTTTAAACCATTTTGTGCATTTCGATGAAACTTGATTACACAAAAACATCAAAGTGCTTAAAATCACATTTGAGACCGTTTTAGACCATTTTGAGCATTTCCATAAAACTTTTCACACAAAAACATCAAGATACATACAATAGCTTAATATCGTATTTGGAGACGTTTTAGAACTTTTTGTGCATTTCGATGAAACTTTTCAAACAAAACATCAAAGTGCAGAAAATAGCTTCAAATCGTATTTGGAGACGTTTTAGACCATTTTGTGCATTTCGATCAAACTTTTCACACAAAAACATCAATGTGCACAAAATAGCTTCAATTCGCATTTAGAGACGTTTTAGACCATTTTGTGCATTTCGATGAAACTTTTCACACAAAAACATCAAAGTGCACAAAATAGCTTCAAATCGCATTTGGAGACGTTTTAGACCATTTTGAGCATTTCGATGAAACTTTTCACACAAAAACAACAAAGTGCATACAATAGCTTAATATCGTATTTGGAGACGTTTTAGACCATTTTGTGCATTTCGATGAAACTTTTCACACAAAAACATCAAAGTGCACAAAATAGCTTCAAATCGCATTTGGAGAAGTTTTAGACAATTTTGAGCATTTCGATGAAACTTTTCACACAAAAACAACAAAGTGCATACAATAGCTTAATATCGTATTTGGAGACGTTTTAGACCATTTTGTGCGTTTCGATGAAACTCTTCACAAAAAAACAACAAAGCGCACAAAATAGCTTCAAATCGTATTTGGAGACGTTTTAGACCATTTTGTGCGTTTCATTACACAAAACATCAAAGTGCACAAAATAGCTTCAAATCGCATTTGGAGACGTTTTATACCATTTTGTGCATTTCGATGAGACTTTTCACACAAAAACATCAATGTGCAAAAGCTTATTTTTGCTACTCGGAGACGGCGGCGATTAACAAACTCATAGAATACTAAATAAAGATGCATACAACATAAGTTCAGGCTTAAATAGTTTATTAGTAAATGAACATTCGCCCATGTAAAACTGCACATAAAAGTCATAAGCAAATATAAGTTATATATAGCAATAATTTACCAATTCTAAGTAAGCACAACAGGGATGCTCAGAGAAAAATAGCCCTTATTAACTGTCTAAATATTGGGCGGGAGGGAGGGAAAATTTTCTTTAACTTAATGTGATCGTGTTAACAGAGAGCGTGCTTGATTAAAGAGGTCGAAAACCCGCCCTCTCCGTTCTCAAAATAGAATTGTGTTCCTAACCCAATTCTTAATTTTTGCTACTCGGAGACGGCGGCGATTAACAAACTCATAGAATACTAAATAAAAATGCATACAACATAAGTTCTGGCTTAAATAGTTTATTAGTAAATGAACATTCGCCCATGTAAAACTGCACATAAAAGTCATAAGCAAATATAAGTTATATATAGCAATAACTTACCAATTCTAAGTAAGCACAACAGGGATGCTCAGAGAAAAATAGCCCGCGGCAGGTGCCAAGGCACCGCCAAGAGCAGCCCACCAAAGTGCAGGAAACAAGGAAGAATGTTCACTTACCCAGTTGAAACTGAGATAAAAAATTAAAAATGGTTCTACCAGGACTTCCTGGAAAAATCTCCAAAGAGACTGATAGGTACAAAAATCACCATTAATACAACGATGCTCCCATGAAAGTATACGCAGATACTTCATGACAGTATGTTGAGCATCAGCACCTTCCACCCCAGGCTAATCCGAGGGCTCCACTACCGTGCACTGCTATGGGAGCAAATTTGTACTAACACATCGCCAATAAACAATACTGAAGAAAAAAAACGTAAATAGTCGCATGGATGTAAGTGATTTATAATGTAAATGTACATTTTTGTTAGTCATTACTAAGAGTTATGCTGTGGGGTCGGATATATCGCTTATATGCGTCGCTTTTCCATCTTCCGGTAGCTTTAATTTCTTGTTCGTCTGCGCCCAGGTCCCTAAGTTGCGTGGCCCTTCCGATTCTGAACGAGTGTGTGTTGTACCGGGTGTGGTCTAAGTTGGCGTGTGACGCGGCTTCTTTTAACGTGTGGCTTAAATGCTTCCTAAGTAGTGGATCTCCGGTTTGAAATATGAAAAATTTCTCCCGCGTCGTAGGCCTGATCGAATTGTAATCCTGTAACGCTTTTACCGGGCATAACATGCTGTTTCCTTTTTTGTTAATGCTGAAATGTTGGGAATCGCCCTTGTGGTGTTTGAAGGAATTAAATTGGAAGGTGACCTTAGCGTGTGATACATATATAAACACATTAGGCAAAGAACATTAATTCTAAACCGCCCGGTGATATACTGAAATTTAATTAATTAATTTGAAACGGTAGAGATCATACACATACATATATATATACATACACATATATACATATACACATACACATACATACACATACACATGTAAAATAACATACATTATTAAATTAATATATATAAATGAAATAAATAAGCAACAGTGTCCCTTAGTGAATATATCACACAGTAGGGAAAACTGGATACTCGAAGTTTTAATATCTGATTACTAAGGCGAAAATGCTAGTCTGTTATCGCCCGACATACCATACCAATGTGTAATGTGGTTTGCGGTTACTATAGTGCCTGGCGGTTAAAGCACGCCCGATTTCAGTATAAATCGTACTCTTGGGCCTGAACCTAATACAGTACTGTTAAAAGAGCTGTTATCACAACTTCCTACGAGAGGATTTATGTATGGGCCTTGTCGTCGACTAAAGCGAAAGTAACTGTGCGAGTCGTTATCGCACGACATATACAATTCATGTGCGAGTCATTCATCGCACGACGTATAAGAGGATTTGTGTATGGGCCTTGTCTTCGACTAAGGCGAAAGTAAATGTGCGAGTCATTATCGCACGACATGTAAAATGAATGTGCGAGTCGTTAATCGCACGATATACAAAGAGGATTTATGTATGGGCCTTGTCTTCGACTAAGGCGAAAGTGAATGTGCGAGTCATTATCGCACGACATATAAAATTCATGTGCGAGTCGTTAATCGCACGACATACAAGAGGATTTATGTATGGGCCTTGTCTTCGACTAAGGCGAAGGTAAATGTGCGAGTCGTTATCGAACGACATATAAAATTCATGTGCGAGTCGTTATCGCACGACATATACAATTCATGTGCGGGTCATTCATCGCACGACATATAAGAGGATTTATGTATGGTCTTGTCTTCGACTAAGGCAAAGGTAACTGTGCGAGTCGTTATCGCACGACATATACAATTCATGTGCGAGTCATTCATCGCACGACATATAAGAGAGTAATTGTGTAAAGTATACAGAAATATATATATATATATATATATATATATATATATATATATATATATATATATATATAAATATATACAATGATATTATGTATAAAGTCGAAAAAACGTGTGGTAAATCACAATGGCGAGCGAACATTAGTACAGTTGGCCCTCGTGTAAAATGGAATCCTACCAGTAGCCTGGACACACCCTAAAATTCACTCATGTTACCACATACAGTACATAGGTAAGACCTTCCATAATGGAAGGGCTGTATTTGTAGTCGTGGAAATTATGAGTAACTGAGTTGTGTCGCATAAGGTGCCGAATTGTTAGAAAACTTACTTGTAAAAAAGTTGTCGTATTAGGATGGAAATCGGTGATGGAAAAATAAGAAAATTTTCTTTAACTTAATGTGATCGTGTTAACAGAGAGCGTGCTTGATTAAAGAGGTCGAAAACCCGCCCTCTCCGTTCTCAAAATAGAATTGTGTTCCTAACCCAATTCTTAATTATCGTATTTGGAGACGATTTTGACCATTTTGTGTTTTTCGATGAAACTTTTCACACAAAACCATCAAAGTGCACAAAATAGCTTCAGATCCCATTTGGAGACGTTTTAGACCATTTTGTGCATTTCGATGAAACTTTTCACACAAAAACATCAAAGTGAACAAAATAGCTACAAATCGTATTTGGAGACGTTTTAGACCATTTTGTGCATTTCGATGAAACTTGGTTAAACAAAAATATCAAAGTGCTTAAAATCACATTTGAAACCGTTTTAGACCATTTTGTGCATTTCTATAAAACTTTTTACACAAAACATCAAAGTGCACAAAAGAGCTTCAAATCGTATTTGGAGACGTTTTAGACCATTTTGTGCATTTCGAAAAAACTTGTTAACATAAAAACATCAAAGTGCTTAGATTAGCTTCAAAACGGATTTGGAGACGTTTTAGACCATTTTGTGCATTTTGGTTAAACTTTTCACACAAAACATCAAAGTGCACAATATAGCTTCAAATCGCATTTGGAGACGTTTTAGACCATTTTGTGCGTTTCATTACACAAAACATCAAAGTGCACAAAATAGCTTCAAATCGCATTTGGAGACGTTTTAGACCATTTTGTGCATTTTGGTGAAACTTTTCACACAAAAACATCAATGTGCATACAAAAGCTTATTATCGTATTTTGAAACGTTTTAGACCAATTTGTGCATTTCGAAAAAAATTTACACACAAAAACATCAAAGTGTATACAATAGCTTAATATCGTATTTGGAGACGTTTTAGACAATTTTGTGCATTTCGATGAAACTTTTCACACAAAAACATCAAAGTGCACAAAATAGCTTCAAATCGC
>NW_027306097.1:0-80000 GCF_964355755.1 Antedon mediterranea
ATAAGTTTTTTTCGAAAATCACAAAATGGTCTAAAACGTCTCCAAATGTGATTTGAAGCTATTCTAAGCACTTTGGTGTTTTTATGTTAACAAGTTTTTTCAAAAATCACAAAATGGTCTAAAACGTCTCCAAATGCGATTTGAAGCTATTCTAAGCACTTTGGTGTTTTGTGTGAAAAAGTTTTGTCTAAATGCTCAAAATGGTCTAAAACGTTTTTAAATACGATATTAAGCTATTTTGTGCTCTTTGATGTTTTTGTGTGAAAAGTGTTATCGAAATGCTCAAAATGGTCTAAAACGGTTTATAATGTGATTTTAAGCACTTTGATGTTTTTGTGTAATCAAGTTTCATCGAAATGCACAAATTGGTCTAAAACGTCTCCAAATGCGATTTGAAGCTATTCTAAGCACTTTGGTGTTTTGTGTGAAAAAGTTTTGTCGAAATGCTCAAAATGGTCCTAAAACGTTTTTAAATACGATATTAAGCTATTTTGTGCTCTTTGATGTTTTGTGTGAAAAGAGTTATCGAAATGCTCAAAATGGTCTAAAACGGTTTATAATGTGATTTTAAGCACTTTGATGTTTTTGTGTAACCAAGTTTTTTCGAAAATCTCAAAATGGTCTAAAACGTCTCCAAATACGATTTGAAGCTATTCTAAGCACTTTGGTGTTTTTATGTTAACAAGTTTTTTCGAAAATCACAAAATGGTCTAAAACGTCTCCAAATGCGATTTGAAGCTATTCTAAGCACTTTGGTGTTTTTATGTTAACAAGTTTTTTCGAAAATCACAAAATGGTCTAAAACGTCTCCAAATGCGATTTGAAGCTATTCTAAGCACTTTGGTGTTTTTATGTTAACAAGTTTTTTCAAAATCACAAAATGGTCTAAACCGTCTCCAAATGCGATTTGAAGCTTTTCTAAGCACTTTGGTGTTTTGTGTGAAAAATTTTATCTAAATGCTCAAAATGGTCTAAAACATTTTTAAATACGATATTAAGCTATTTTGTGCTCTTTGATGTTTTTGTGTGAAAATTGTTATCGAAATGCTCAAAATGGTCTAAAACGGTTTATATTGTGATTCTAAGCACTTTGGTGTTTTTATGTTAACAATCTTTTTCGAAAATCACAAAATGGTCTAAAACGTTTCCAAATGCGATTTGAAGCTATTCTAAGCACTTTCGTGTTTTTATGTTAACAAGTTTTTTCGAAAATCACAAAATGGTCTAAAACGTCTCCAAATGTGATTTGAAGCTATTCTAAGCACTTTGGTGTTTTTATGTTAACAAGTTTTTCAAAAATCACAAATGGTCTAAAACGTCTCCAAATGCGATTTGAAGCTATTCTAAACCCTTTGGTGTTTTTATGTTGATAAGTTTTTCGAAAGTCACAAAATGGTCTAAAACGTCTCCAAATGCGATTTGAAGCTATTCTAAGCACTTTGGTGTTTTGTGTGAAAAAGTTTTGTCTAAATGCTCAAAAAATGGTCTAAAACGTTTTTAAATACGATATTAAGCTATTTTGTGCTCTTTGATGTTTTTGTGTGAAAAGTGTTTTCGAAATGCTCAAAATGGTCTAAAACGGTTTATAATGTGATTTTAAGCACGTTGATGTTTTTGTGTAATCAAGTTTCATCGAAATGCACAAATTGGTCTAAAACGTCTCCAAATGCGATTTGAAGCTATTCTAAGCACTTTGGTGTGAAAAAGTTTTGTCGAAATGCTGAAAATGGTCTAAAACGTTTTTAATACGATATTAAGCTATTTTGTGCTCTTTGATGTTTTTGTGTGAAAAGTGTTATCGAAATGTTCAAAATGGTCTAAAACGGTTTATAATGTGATTTTAAGCACTTTGATGTTTTGTGTAACCAAGTTTTTTCGAAAATCTCAAAAGGGTCTAAAACGTCTCCAAATACGATTTGAAGCTATTCTAAGCACTTTGGTGTTTTTTATGTTAACAAGTTCTTTCGAAAATCACAAAATGGTCTAAAACGTCTCCAAATGCGATTTGAAGCTATTCTAAGCACTTTGGTGTTTTTATGTTAACAAGTTTTTTCAAAATCACAAAATGGTCTAAACCGTCTCCAAATGCGATTTGAAGCTATTCTAAGCACTTTGGTGTTTTGTGTGAAAAAGTTTTATCTAAATGCTCAAAATGGTCTAAAACATTTTTAAATACGATATTAAGCTATTTTGTGCTCTTTGATGTTTTTGTGTGAAAATTGTTATCGAAATGCTCAAAATGGTCTAAAACGGTTTATAATGTGTTTCTAAGCACTTTGGTGTTTTTATGTTAACAATTTTTTTCGAAAATCACAAAATGGTCTAAAACGTTTCCAAATGCGATTTGAAGCTATTCTAAGCACTTTCGTGTTTTTATGTTAACAAGTTTTTCGAAAATCACAAAATGGTCTAAAACGTCTCCAAATGTGATTTGAAGCTATTCTAAGCACTTTGGTCTTTTTATGTTAAAAAAGTTTTTTCGAAAATCACAAAATGGTCTAAAACGTCTCCAAATGCGATTTGAAGCTATTCTAAGCCCTTTGGTATTTTGTGTGAAAAAGTTTTGTCGAAATGCTCAAAATGGTCTAAAACGATTTATAATGTGATTTTAAGCACTTTGATGTTTTTGTGTAACCAAGTTTCATCGAAATGCACAAAATGGTCTAAAACGTCTCCAAATGCGATTTGAAGCTATTCTAAGCACTTTGGTGTTTTGTGTGAAAAAGTTTTGTCTAAATGCTCAAAATGGTCTAAAACGTTTTTAAATACGATATTAAGCTATTTTGTGCTCTTTGATGTTTTTGTGTGAAAAGTGTTATCGAAATGCTCAAAATGGTCTAAAACGGTTTATAATGTGATTTTAAGCACGTTGATGTTTTTGTGTAATCAAGTTTCATCGAAATGCACAAATTGGTCTAAAACGTCTCCAAATGCGATTTGAAGCTATTCTAAGCACTTTGGTGTTTTGTGTGAAAAGTTTTGTCGAAATGCTCAAAATGGTCTAAAACGTTTTTAAATACGTTATTAAGCTATTTTGTGCTCTTTGATGTTTTTGTGTGAAAAGTGTTATCGAAATTCTCAAAATGGTCTAAAACGGTTTATAATGTGGATTTTAAGCACTTTGATGTTTTTGTGTAACCAAGTTTTTTCGAAAATCTCAAAATGGTCTAAAACGTCCTCCAAATACGATTTGAAGCTATTCTAAGCACTTTGGTGTTTTTATGTTAACAAGTTTTTTCGAAAATCACAAAATAGTCTAAAACGTCTCCAAATGTGATTTGAAGCTATTCTAACACTTTGGTGTTTTTATGTTAACAAGTTTTTTCAAAAATCACAAAATGGTCTAAAACGTCTCCAATGCGATTTGAAGCTATTCTAAGCACTTTGGTGTTTTGTGTGAAAAAGTTTTATCTAAATGCTCAAAATGGTCTAAAACATTTTTAAATACGATATTAAGCTATTTTGTGCTCTTTGATGTTTTTGTGTGAAAATTGTTATCGAAATGCTCAAAATGGTCTAAAACGGTTTATAATGTGATTCTAAGCACTTTGGTGTTTTTATGTTAACAATTTTTTTCGAAAATCACAAAATGGTCTAAAACGTTTCCAAATGCGATTTGAAGCTATTCTAAGCACTTTCGTG
Organism: Antedon mediterranea; assembly: GCF_964355755.1. Lineage (NCBI taxonomy): Eukaryota > Metazoa > Echinodermata > Crinoidea > Comatulida > Antedonidae > Antedon > Antedon mediterranea. Next base: position 3,643 of record NW_027306097.1, read on the forward strand.
TTTTTATGTTAACAAGTTTTTTCGAAAATCACAAAATGGTCTAAAACGTCTCCAAATGTGATTTTGAAGCTATTCTAAGCACTTTGGTGTTTTTTATGTTAAAAAGTTTTTTCGAAAATCACAAAATGGTCTAAAACGTCTCCAAATGCGATTTGAAGCTATTCTAAGCCCTTTGGTATTTTGTGTGAAAAAGTTTTGTCGAAATGCTCAAAATGGTCTAAAACGATTTATAATGTGATTTTAAGCACTTTGATGTTTTTGTGTAACCAAGCTTCATCGAAATGCACAAAATGGTCTAAAACGTCTCCAAATGCGATTTGAAGCTATTCTAAGCACTTTGGTGTTTTGTGTGAAAAAGTTTTGTCTAAATGCTCAAAATGGTCTAAAACGTTTTAAATACGATATTAAAGCTATTTTGTGCTCTTTGATGTTTTTGTGTGAAAAGTGTTATCGAAATGCTCAAAATGGTCTAAAACGGTTTATAATGTGATTTTAAGCACGTTGATGTTTTTGTGTAATCAAGTTTCATCGAAATGCACAAATTGGTCTAAAACTTCTCCAAATGCGATTTGAAGCTATTCCTAAGCACTTTGGTGTTTTGTGTGAAAAAGTTTTGTCGAAATGCTCAAAATGTCTAAAACGTTTTTAATACGATATTAAGCTATTTTGTGCTCTTTGATGTTTTTGTGTGAAAAGTGTTATCGAAATGTTCAAAATGGTCTAAAACGGTTTATAATGTGATTTTAAGCACTTTGATGTTTTTGTGTAACCAAGTTTTTTCGGAAATCTCAAAATGGTCTAAAACGTCTCCAAATACGATTTGAAGCTATTCTAAGCACTTTCATGTTTTTATGTTAACAAGTTTTTCGAAAATCACAAAATGTCTAAAACGTTTCCAAATGCGATTTGAAGCTATTCTAAGCACTTTCGTGTTTTATGTTAACAAGTTTTTTCGAAAATCACAAATGGTCTAAAACGTCTCCAAATGCGATTTGAAGCTATTCTAAACCCTTTGGTGTTTTTATGTTGATAAGTTTTTCGAAAATCACAAATTGGTCTAAAACGTCTCCAAATGCGATTTGAAGCTATTCTAAACACTTTGGTGTTTTTATGTTAACAATTTTTTTCGAAAATCACAAAATGGTCTAAAACGTTTCCAAATGCGATTTGAAGGCTATTCTAAGCACTTTCGTGTTTTTATGTTAACAAGTTTTTTCGAAAATCACTAAATGGTCTAAAACGTTTCCAATGCGATTTGAAGCTATTCTAAGCACTTTCGTGTTTTTATGTTAACAAGTTTTTTCGAAAATCACAAAATGGTCTAAAACGTCTCCAAATGTGATTTGAAGCTATTCTAAGCACTTTGGTGTTTTTATGTTAACAAGTTTTTTCAAAAATCACAAAATGGTCTAAAACGTCTCCAAATGCGATTTGAAGCTATTCTAAGCACTTTGGTGTTTTGTGTGAAAAAGTTTTATCTAAATGCTCAAAATGGTCTAAAACATTTTTAAATACGATATTAAGCTATTTTGTGCTCTTTGATGTTTTGTGTGAAAATTGTTATCGAAATGCTCAAAATGGTCTAAAACGTTTATAATGTGATTCTAAGCACTTATGGTCTAAAACGTCTCCAAATGTGATTTGAAGCTATTCTAAGCACTTTGGTGTTTTTATGTTAAAAAGTTTTTTCGAAAATCACAAAATGGTCTAAAACGTCTCCAAATGCGATTTGAAGCTATTCTAAGCACTTTGGTATTTTGTGTGAAAAAGTTTGTCGAAATGCTCAAAATGGTCTAAAACGATTTATAATGTGATTTTAAGCACTTTGATGTTTTTGTGTAACCAAGTTTTCATCGAAATGCACAAAATGGTTCTAAAACGTCTCCAAATGCGATTTGAAGCTATTCTAAGCACTTTGGTGTTTTGTGTGAAAAAGTTTTGTCTAAAGGCTCAAAATGGTCTAAAACGTTTTTAAATACGATATTAAGCTATTTTGTGCTCTTTGATGTTTTTGTGTGAAAAGTGTTACCGAAATGCTCAAAATGGTCTAAAACGGTTTATAATGTGATTTTAAGCACTTTGATGTTTTTGTGTAACCAAGTTTTTTCGAAAATCTCAAAATGGTCTAAAACGTCTCCAAATACGATTTGAAGCTATTCTAAGCACTTTGGTGTTTTTATGTTAACAAGTTTTTTCGAAAATCACAAAATGGTCTAAAACGTCTCCAAATGCGATTTGAAGCTATTCTAAGCACTTTGGTGTTTTTATGTTAACAAGTTTTTTCAAAATCACAAAATGGTCTAAAACGTCTCCAAATGCGATTTGAAGCTATTCTAAACCCTTTGGTGTTTTTATGTTGATAAGTTTTTTCGAAAATCACAAATTTGTCTAAAACGTCTCCAAATGCGATTTGAAGCTATTCTAAACACTTTGGTGTTTTTATGTTAACAATTTTTTTTCGAAAATCACAAAATGGTCTAAAACGTTTCCAAATGCGATTTGAAGCTATTCTAAGCACTTTCGTGTTTTTATGTTAACAAGTTTTTTCGAAAATCACAAAATGGTCTAAAACGTTTCCAAAAGCGATTTGAAGCTATTCTAAGCACTTTCGTGTTTTTATGTTAACAAGTTTTTTCGAAAATCACAAAATGGTCTAAAACGTCTCCAAATGTGATTTGAAGCTATTCTAAGCACTTTGGTGTTTTTATGTTAACAAGTTTTTTCAAAAATCACAAAATGGTCTAAAACGTCTCCAAATGCGATTTGAAGCTATTCTAAGCACTTTGGTGTTTTGTGTGAAAAAGTTTTATCTAAATGCTCAAAATGGTCTAAAACATTTTTAAATACGATATTAAGCTATTTTGTGCTCTTTGATGTTTTTGTGTGAAAATTGTTATCGAAATGCTCAAAATGGTCTAAAACGGTTTATAATGTGATTCTAAGCACTTTGGTGTTTTTATGTTAACAATTTTTTCGAAAATCACAAAATGGTCTAAAACGTTTCCAAATGCGATTTGAAGCTATTCTAAGCACTTCGTGTTTTTATGTTAACAAGTTTTTTCGAAAATCACAAAATGGTCTAAAATGTCTCCAAATGTGATTTGAAGCTATTCTAAGCACTTTGGTGTTTTTATGTTAAAAAGTTTTTTCGAAAATCACAAAATGGTCTAAAACGTCTCCAAATGCGATTTGAAGCTATTCTAAGCACTTTGGTGTTTTGTGTGAAAAAGTTTTGTCTAAATGCTCAAAATGGTCTAAAACGTTTTTAAATACGATATTAAGCTATTTTGTGCTCTTTGATGTTTTTGTGTGAAAAGTGTTATCGAAATGCTCAAAATGGTCTAAAACGGTTTATAATGTGATTTTAAGCACTTTGATGTTTTTGTGTAATCAAGTTTCATCGAAATGCACAAATTGGTCTAAAACGTCTCCAAATGCGATTTGAAGCTATTCTAAGCACTTTGGTGTTTTGTGTGAAAAAGTTTTGTCGAAATGCTCAAAATGGTCTAAAACGTTTTTAAATACGATATTAAGCTATTTTGTGCTCTTTGATGTTTTTGTGTGAAAAGTGTTATCGAAATGCTCAAAATGGTCTAAAACGGTTTATAATGTGATTTTAAGCACTTTGATGTTTTTGTGTAACCAAGTTTTTTCGAAAATCTCAAAATGGTCTAAAACGTCTCCAAATACGATTTGAAGCTATTCTAAGCACTTTGGTGTTTTTATGTTAACAAGTTTGTTCAAAATCACAAAATGGTCTAAAACGTCTCCAAATGTGATTTGAAGCTATTCTAAGCACTTTGGTGTTTTTATGTTAACAAGTTTTTTCAAAAATCACAAATTGGTCTAAAACGTCTCCAAATGCGATTTGAAGCTATTCTAAGCACTTTGGTGTTTTGTGTGAAAAAGTTTTATCTAAATGCTCAAAATGGTCTAAAACATTTTTAAATACGATATTAAGCTATTTTGTGCTCTTTGATGTTTTTGTGTGAAAATTGTTATCGAAATGCTCAAAATGGTCTAAAACGGTTTATAATGTGATTCTAAGCACTTTTGGTCTAAAATGTCTCCAAATGTGATTTGAAGCTATTCTAAGCACTTTGGTGTTTTTATGTTAAAAAGTTTTTTCGAAAATCACAAAATGGTCTAAAACGTCTCCAAATGCGATTTGAAGCTATTCTAAGCACTTTGGTATTTTGTGTGAAAAAGTTTTGTCGAAATGCTCAAAATGGTCTAAAACGATTTATAATGTGATTTTAAGCACTTTGATGTTTTTGTGTAACCAAGTTTCATCGAAATGCACAAAATGGTCTAAAACGTCTCCAAATGCGATTTGAAGCTATTCTAAGCACTTTGGTGTTTTGTGTGAAAAAGTTTTGTCTAAATGCTCAAAATGGTCTAAAACGTTTTTAAATACGATATTAAGCTATTTTGTGCTCTTTGATGTTTTTGTGTGAAAAGTGTTATCGAAATGCTCAAAATGGTCTAAAACGGTTTATAATGTGATTTTAAGCACTTTGATGTTTTTGTGTAATCAAGTTTCATCGAAATGCACAAATTGGTCTAAAACGTCTCCAAATGCGATTTGAAGCTATTCTAAGCACTTTGGTGTTTTGTGTGAAAAAGTTTTGTCGAAATGCTCAAAATGGTCTAAAACGTTTTTAAATACGATATTAAGCTATTTTGTGCTCTTTGATGTTTTTGTGTGAAAAGTGTTATCGAAATTCTCAAAATGGTCTAAAACGGTTTATAATGTGATTTTAAGCACTTTGATGTTTTTGTGTAACCAAGTTTTTTCGAAAATCTCAAAATGGTCTAAAACGTCTCCAAATACGATTTGAAGCTATTCTAAGCACTTTGGTGTTTTTATGTTAACAAGTTTTTTCGAAAATCACAAAATAGTCTAAAACGTCTCCAAATGCGATTTGAAGCTATTCTAAGCACTTTGGTGTTTTTATGTTAACAAGTTTTTTCAAAATCACAAAATGGTCTAAAACGTCTCCAAATGCGATTTGAAGCTATTCTAAACCCTTTGGTGTTTTTATGTTGATAAGTTTTTTCGAAAATCACAAAATGGTCTAAAACGTCTCCAAATGTGATTTGAAGCTATTCTAAGCACTTTGGTGTTTTTATGTTAACAAGTTTTTTCAAAAATCACAAAATGGTCTAAAACGTCTCCAAATGCGATTTGAAGCTATTCTAAGCACTTTGGTGTTTTGTGTGAAAAAGTTTTATCTAAATGCTCAAAATGGTCTAAAACATTTTTAAATACGATATTAAGCTATTTTGTGCTCTTTGATGTTTTTGTGTGAAAATTGTTATCGAAATGCTCAAAATGGTCTAAAACGGTTTATAATGTGATTCTAAGCACTTTGGTGTTTTTATGTTAACAATTTTTTTCGAAAATCACAAAATGGTCTAAAACGTTTCCAAATGCGATTTGAAGCTATTCTAAGCACTTTCGTGTTTTTATGTTAACAAGTTTTTTCGAAAATCACAAAATGGTCTAAAACGTCTCCAAATGTGATTTGAAGCTATTCTAAGCACTTTGGTCTTTTTATGTTAAAAAGTTTTTTCGAAAATCACAAAATGGTCTAAAACGTCTCCAAATGCGATTTGAAGCTATTCTAAGCCCTTTGGTATTTTGTGTGAAAAAGTTTTGTCGAAATGCTCAAAATGGTCTAAAACGATTTATAATGTGATTTTAAGCACTTTGATGTTTTTGTGTAACCAAGTTTCATCGAAATGCACAAAATGGTCTAAAACGTCTCCAAATGCGATTTGAAGCTATTCTAAGCACTTTGGTGTTTTGTGTGAAAAAGTTTTGTCTAAATGCTCAAAATGGTCTAAAACGTTTTTAAATACGATATTAAGCTATTTTGTGCTCTTTGATGTTTTTGTGTGAAAAGTGTTATCGAAATGCTCAAAATGGTCTAAAACGGTTTATAATGTGATTTTAAGCACGTTGATGTTTTTGTGTAATCAAGTTTCATCGAAATGCACAAATTGGTCTAAAACGTCTCCAAATGCGATTTGAAGCTATTCTAAGCACTTTGGTGTTTTGTGTGAAAAAGTTTTGTCGAAATGCTCAAAATGGTCTAAAACGTTTTTAAATACGATATTAAGCTATTTTGTGCTCTTTGATGTTTTTGTGTGAAAAGTGTTATCGAAATGTTCAAAATGGTCTAAAACGGTTTATAATGTGATTTTAAGCACTTTGATGTTTTTGTGTAACCAAGTTTTTTCGAAAATCTCAAAATGGTCTAAAACGTCTCCAAATACGATTTGAAGCTATTCTAAGCACTTTGGTGTTTTTATGTTAACAAGTTTTTTCGAAAATCACAAAATGGTCTAAAACGTCTCCAAATGCGATTTGAAGCTATTCTAAGCACTTTGGTGTTTTTATGTTAACAAGTTTTTTCAAAATCACAAAATGGTCTAAACCGTCTCCAAATGCGATTTGAAGCTATTCTAAGCACTTTGGTGTTTTGTGTGAAAAATTTTATCTAAATGCTCAAAATGGTCTAAAACATTTTTAAATACGATATTAAGCTATTTTGTGCTCTTTGATGTTTTTGTGTGAAAATTGTTATCGAAATGCTCAAAATGGTCTAAAACGGTTTATATTGTGATTCTAAGCACTTTGGTGTTTTTATGTTAACAATCTTTTTCGAAAATCACAAAATGGTCTAAAACGTTTCCAAATGCGATTTGAAGCTATTCTAAGCACTTTCGTGTTTTTATGTTAACAAGTTTTTTCGAAAATCACAAAATGGTCTAAAACGTCTCCAAATGTGTCTTGAAGCTATTCTAAGCACTTTGGTGTTTTTATGTTAACAAGTTTTTTCAAAAATCACAAAATGGTCTAAAACGTCTCCAAATGCGATTTGAAGCTATTCTAAACCTTTTGGTGTTTTTATGTTGATAAGTTTTTTCGAAAATCACAAAATGGTCTAAAACGTCTCCAAATGCGATTTGAAGCTATTCTAAGCACTTTGGTGTTTTGTGTGAAAAAGTTTTGTCTAAATGCTCAAAAAATGGTCTAAAACGTTTTTAAATACGATATTAAGCTATTTTGTGCTCTTTGATGTTTTTGTGTGAAAAGTGTTATCGAAATGCTCAAAATGGTCTAAAACGGTTTATAATGTGATTTTAAGCACGTTGATGTTTTTGTGTAATCAAGTTTCATCGAAATGCACAAATTGGTCTAAAACGTCTCCAAATGCGATTTGAAGCTATTCTAAGCACTTTGGTGTTTTGTGTGAAAAAGTTTTGTCGAAATGCTCAAAATGGTCTAAAACGTTTTTAAATACGATATTAAGCTATTTTGTGCTCTTTGATGTTTTTGTGTGAAAAGTGTTATCGAAATGTTCAAAATGGTCTAAAACGGTTTATAATGTGATTTTAAGCACTTTGATGTTTTTGTGTAACCAAGTTTTTTCGAAAATCTCAAAATGGTCTAAAACGTCTCCAAATACGATTTGAAGCTATTCTAAGCACTTTGGTGTTTTTATGTTAACAAGTTCTTTCGAAAATCACAAAATGGTCTAAAACGTCTCCAAATGCGATTTGAAGCTATTCTAAGCACTTTGGTGTTTTTATGTTAACAAGTTTTTTCAAAATCACAAAATGGTCTAAACCGTCTCCAAATGCGATTTGAAGCTATTCTAAGCACTTTGGTGTTTTGTGTGAAAAAGTTTTATCTAAATGCTCAAAATGGTCTAAAACATTTTTAAATACGATATTAAGCTATTTTGTGCTCTTTGATGTTTTTGTGTGAAAATTGTTATCGAAATGCTCAAAATGGTCTAAAACGGTTTATATTGTGATTCTAAGCACTTTGGTGTTTTTATGTTAACAATCTTTTTCGAAAATCACAAAATGGTCTAAAACGTTTCCAAATGCGATTTGAAGCTATTCTAACCACTTTCGTGTTTTTATGTTAACAAGTTTTTTCGAAAATCACAAAATGGTCTAAAACGTCTCCAAATGTGATTTGAAGCTATTCTAAGCACTTTGGTGTTTTTATGTTAACAAGTTTTTTCAAAAATCACAAAATGGTCTAAAACGTCTCCAAATGCGATTTGAAGCTATTCTAAGCACTTTGGTGTTTTTATGTTAACAGGTTTTTTCGAAGAACACAAAATGTTCTAAAACATCTCCAAATGCGATTTGAAGCTATTCTAAGCACTTTGGTGTTTTTATGTTAACAGTTTTTTTCGAAAATCACAAAATGGTCTAAAACGTCTCCAAATACGATTTGAAGCTATTCTAAGCACTTTCATGTTTTTATGTTAACAAGTTTTTTCGAAAATCACAAAATGGTCTAAAACGTTTCCAAATGCGATTTGAAGCTATTCTAAGCACTTTCGTGTTTTTATGTTAACAAGTTTTTTCGAAAATCACAAAATGGTCTAAAACGTCTCCAAATGCGATTTGAAGCTATTCTAAACCCTTTGGTGTTTTTATGTTGATAAGTTTTTTCGAAAATCACAAATTGGTCTAAAACGTCTCCAAATGCGATTTGAAGCTATTCTAAACACTTTGGTGTTTTTATGTTAACAATTTTTTTCGAAAATCACAAAATGGTCTAAAACGTTTCCAAATGCGATTTGAAGCTATTCTAAGCACTTTCGTGTTTTTATGTTAACAAGTTTTTTCGAAAATCACTAAATGGTCTAAAACGTTTCCAAATGCGATTTGAAGCTATTCTAAGCACTTTCGTGTTTTTATGTTAACAAGTTTTTTCGAAAATCACAAAATGGTCTAAAACGTCTCCAAATGTGATTTGAAGCTATTCTAAGCACTTTGGTGTTTTTATGTTAACAAGTTTTTTCAAAAATCACAAAATGGTCTAAAACGTCTCCAAATGCGATTTGAAGCTATTCTAAGCACTTTGGTGTTTTGTGTGAAAAAGTTTTATCTAAATGCTCAAAATGGTCTAAAACATTTTTAAATACGATATTAAGCTATTTTGTGCTCTTTGATGTTTTTGTGTGAAAATTGTTATCGAAATGCTCAAAATGGTCTAAAACGGTTTATAATGTGATTCTAAGCACTTATGGTCTAAAACGTCTCCAAATGTGATTTGAAGCTATTCTAAGCACTTTGGTGTTTTTATGTTAAAAAGTTTTTTCGAAAATCACAAAATGGTCTAAAACGTCTCCAAATGCGATTTGATGATATTCTAAGCACTTTGGTATTTTGTGTGAAAAAGTTTTGTCGAAATGCTCAAAATGGTCTAAAACGATTTATAATGTGATTTTAAGCACTTTGATGTTTTTGTGTAACCAAGTTTCATCGAAATGCACAAAATGGTCTAAAACGTCTCCAAATGCGATTTGAAGCTATTCTAAGCACTTTGGTGTTTTGTGTGAAAAAGTTTTGTCTAAAGGCTCAAAATGGTCTAAAACGTTTTTAAATACGATATTAAGCTATTTTGTGCTCTTTGATGTTTTTGTGTGAAAAGTGTTACCGAAATGCTCAAAATGGTCTAAAACGGTTTATAATGTGATTTTAAGCACTTTGATGTTTTTGTGTAACCAAGTTTTTTCGAAAATCTCAAAATGGTCTAAAACGTCTCCAAATACGATTTGAAGCTATTCTAAGCACTTTGGTGTTTTTATGTTAACAAGTTTTTTCGAAAATCACAAAATGGTCTAAAACGTCTCCAAATGCGATTTGAAGCTATTCTAAGCACTTTGGTGTTTTTATGTTAACGAGTTTTTTCAAAATCACAAAATGGTCTAAAACGTCTCCAAATGCGATTTGAAGCTATTCTAAACCCTTTGGTGTTTTTATGTTGATAAGTTTTTTCGAAAATCACAAATTGGTCTAAAACGTCTCCAAATGCGATTTGAAGCTATTCTAAACACTTTGGTGTTTTTATGTTAACAATTTTTTTTCGAAAATCACAAAATGGTCTAAAACGTTTCCAAATGCGATTTGAAGCTATTCTAAGCACTTTCGTGTTTTTATGTTAACAAGTTTTTTCGAAAATCACAAAATGGTCTAAAACGTTTCCAAATGCGATTTGAAGCTATTCTAAGCACTTCGTGTTTTTATGTTAACAAGTTTTTTCGAAAATCACAAAATGGTCTAAAATGTCTCCAAATGTGATTTGAAGCTAATCTAAGCACTTTGGTGTTTTTATGTTAAAAAGTTTTTTCGAAAATCACAAAATGGTCTAAAACGTCTCCAAATGCGATTTGAAGCTATTCTAAGCACTTTGGTATTTTGTGTGAAAAAGTTTTGTCGAAATGCTCAAAATGGTCTAAAACGATTTATAATGTGATTTTAAGCACTTTGATGTTTTTGTGTAACCAAGTTTCATCGAAATGCACAAAATGGTCTAAAACGTCTCCAAATGCGATTTGAAGCTATTCTAAGCACTTTGGTGTTTTGTGTGAAAAAGTTTTGTCTAAATGCTCAAAATGGTCTAAAACGTTTTTAAATACGATATTAAGCTATTTTGTGCTCTTTGATGTTTTTGTGTGAAAAGTGTTATCGAAATGCTCAAAATGGTCTAAAACGTTTTATAATGTGATTTTAAGCACTTTGATGTTTTTGTGTAATCAAGTTTCATCGAAATGCACAAATTGGTCTAAAACGTCTCCAAATGCGATTTGAAGCTATTCTAAGCACTTTGGTGTTTTGTGTGAAAAAGTTTTGTCGAAATGCTCAAAATGGTCTAAAACGTTTTTAAATACGATATTAAGCTATTTTGTGCTCTTTGATGTTTTTGTGTGAAAAGTGTTATCGAAATGCTCAAAATGGTCTAAAACGGTTTATAATGTGATTTTAAGCACTTTGATGTTTTTGTGTAACCAAGTTTTTTCGAAAATCTCAAAATGGTCTAAAACGTCTCCAAATACGATTTGAAGCTATTCTAAGCACTTTGGTGTTTTTATGTTAACAAGTTTGTTCAAAATCACAAAATGGTCTAAAACGTCTCCAAATGTGATTTGAAGCTATTCTAAGCACTTTGGTGTTTTTATGTTAACAAGTTTTTTCAAAAATCACAAATTGGTCTAAAACGTCTCCAAATGCGATTTGAAGCTATTCTAAGCACTTTGGTGTTTTGTGTGAAAAAGTTTTATCTAAATGCTCAAAATGGTCTAAAACATTTTTAAATACGATATTAAGCTATTTTGTGCTCTTTGATGTTTTTGTGTGAAAATTGTTATCGAAATGCTCAAAATGGTCTAAAACGGTTTATAATGTGATTCTAAGCACTTATGGTCTAAAATGTCTCCAAATGTGATTTGAAGCTATTCTAAGCACTTTGGTGTTTTTATGTTAAAAAGTTTTTTCGAAAATCACAAAATGGTCTAAAACGTCTCCAAATGCGATTTGAAGCTATTCTAAGCACTTTGGTATTTTGTGTGAAAAAGTTTTGTCGAAATGCTCAAAATGGTCTAAAACGATTTATAATGTGATTTTAAGCACTTTGATGTTTTTGTGTAACCAAGTTTCATCGAAATGCACAAAATGGTCTAAAACGTCTCCAAATGCGATTTGAAGCTATTCTAAGCACTTTGGTGTTTTGTGTGAAAAAGTTTTGTCTAAATGCTCAAAATGGTCTAAAACGTTTTTAAATACGATATTAAGCTATTTTGTGCTCTTTGATGTTTTTGTGTGAAAAGTGTTATCGAAATGCTCAAAATGGTCTAAAACGGTTTATAATGTGATTTTAAGCACTTTGATGTTTTTGTGTAATCAAGTTTCATCGAAATGCACAAATTGGTCTAAAACGTCTCCAAATGCGATTTGAAGCTATTCTAAGCACTTTGGTGTTTTGTGTGAAAAAGTTTTGTCGAAATGCTCAAAATGGTCTAAAACGTTTTTAAATACGATATTAAGCTATTTTGTGCTCTTTGATGTTTTTGTGTGAAAAGTGTTATCGAAATTCTCAAAATGGTCTAAAACGGTTTATAATGTGATTTTAAGCACTTTGGTGTTTTTATGTTAACAAGTTTTTTCGAAAATCACAAAATAGTCTAAAACGTCTCCAAATGCGATTTGAAGCTATTCTAAGCACTTTGGTGTTTTTATGTTAACAAGTTTTTTCAAAATCACAAAATGGTCTAAAACGTCTCCAAATGCGATTTGAAGCTATTCTAAACCCTTTGGTGTTTTTATGTTGATAAGTTTTTTCGAAAATCACAAAATGGTCTAAAACGTCTCCAAATGTGATTTGAAGCTATTCTAAGCACTTTGGTGTTTTTATGTTAACAAGTTTTTTCAAAAATCACAAAATGGTCTAAAACGTCTCCAAATGCGATTTGAAGCTATTCTAAGCACTTTGGTGTTTTGTGTGAAAAAGTTTTGTCTAAATGCTCAAAATGGTCTAAAACGTTTTTAAATACGATATTAAGCTATTTTGTGCTCTTTGATGTTTTTGTGTGAAAAGTGTTATCGAAATGCTCAAAATGGTCTAAAACGGTTTATAATGTGATTTTAAGCACTTTGATGTTTTTGTGTAATCAAGTTTCATCGAAATGCACAAATTGGTCTAAAACGTCTCCAAATGCGATTTGAAGCTATTCTAAGCACTTTGGTGTTTTGTGTGAAAAAGTTTTGTCGAAATGCTCAAAATGGTCTAAAACGTTTTTAAATACGATATTAAGCTATTTTGTGCTCTTTGATGTTTTTGTGTGAAAAGTGTTATCGAAATGCTCAAAATGGTCTAAAACGGTTTATAATGTGATTTTAAGCACTTTGATGTTTTTGTGTAACCAAGTTTTTTCGAAAATCTCAAAATGGTCTAAAACGTCTCCAAATACGATTTGAAGCTATTCTAAGCACTTTGGTGTTTTTATGTTAACAAGTTTTTTCGAAAATCACAAAATGGTCTAAAACGTCTCCAAATGCGATTTGAAGCTATTCTAAGCACTTTGGTGTTTTTATGTTAACAAGTTTTTTCGAAAATCACAAAATGGTCTAAAACGTCTCCAAATGCGATTTGAAGCTATTCTAAGCACTTTGGTGTTTTTATGTTAACAAGTTTTTTCAAAATCACAAAATGGTCTAAACCGTCTCCAAATGCGATTTGAAGCTTTTCTAAGCACTTTGGTGTTTTGTGTGAAAAATTTTATCTAAATGCTCAAAATGGTCTAAAACATTTTTAAATACGATATTAAGCTATTTTGTGCTCTTTGATGTTTTTGTGTGAAAATTGTTATCGAAATGCTCAAAATGGTCTAAAACGGTTTATATTGTGATTCTAAGCACTTTGGTGTTTTTATGTTAACAATCTTTTTCGAAAATCACAAAATGGTCTAAAACGTTTCCAAATGCGATTTGAAGCTATTCTAAGCACTTTCGTGTTTTTATGTTAACAAGTTTTTTCGAAAATCACAAAATGGTCTAAAACGTCTCCAAATGTGATTTGAAGCTATTCTAAGCACTTTGGTGTTTTTATGTTAACAAGTTTTTTCAAAAATCACAAAATGGTCTAAAACGTCTCCAAATGCGATTTGAAGCTATTCTAAACCCTTTGGTGTTTTTATGTTGATAAGTTTTTTCGAAAGTCACAAAATGGTCTAAAACGTCTCCAAATGCGATTTGAAGCTATTCTAAGCACTTTGGTGTTTTGTGTGAAAAAGTTTTGTCTAAATGCTCAAAAAATGGTCTAAAACGTTTTTAAATACGATATTAAGCTATTTTGTGCTCTTTGATGTTTTTGTGTGAAAAGTGTTTTCGAAATGCTCAAAATGGTCTAAAACGGTTTATAATGTGATTTTAAGCACGTTGATGTTTTTGTGTAATCAAGTTTCATCGAAATGCACAAATTGGTCTAAAACGTCTCCAAATGCGATTTGAAGCTATTCTAAGCACTTTGGTGTGAAAAAGTTTTGTCGAAATGCTGAAAATGGTCTAAAACGTTTTTAAATACGATATTAAGCTATTTTGTGCTCTTTGATGTTTTTGTGTGAAAAGTGTTATCGAAATGTTCAAAATGGTCTAAAACGGTTTATAATGTGATTTTAAGCACTTTGATGTTTTTGTGTAACCAAGTTTTTTCGAAAATCTCAAAAGGGTCTAAAACGTCTCCAAATACGATTTGAAGCTATTCTAAGCACTTTGGTGTTTTTATGTTAACAAGTTCTTTCGAAAATCACAAAATGGTCTAAAACGTCTCCAAATGCGATTTGAAGCTATTCTAAGCACTTTGGTGTTTTTATGTTAACAAGTTTTTTCAAAATCACAAAATGGTCTAAACCGTCTCCAAATGCGATTTGAAGCTATTCTAAGCACTTTGGTGTTTTGTGTGAAAAAGTTTTATCTAAATGCTCAAAATGGTCTAAAACATTTTTAAATACGATATTAAGCTATTTTGTGCTCTTTGATGTTTTTGTGTGAAAATTGTTATCGAAATGCTCAAAATGGTCTAAAACGGTTTATAATGTGATTCTAAGCACTTTGGTGTTTTTATGTTAACAATTTTTTTCGAAAATCACAAAATGGTCTAAAACGTTTCCAAATGCGATTTGAAGCTATTCTAAGCACTTTCGTGTTTTTATGTTAACAAGTTTTTTCGAAAATCACAAAATGGTCTAAAACGTCTCCAAATGTGATTTGAAGCTATTCTAAGCACTTTGGTCTTTTTATGTTAAAAAAGTTTTTTCGAAAATCACAAAATGGTCTAAAACGTCTCCAAATGCGATTTGAAGCTATTCTAAGCCCTTTGGTATTTTGTGTGAAAAAGTTTTGTCGAAATGCTCAAAATGGTCTAAAACGATTTATAATGTGATTTTAAGCACTTTGATGTTTTTGTGTAACCAAGTTTCATCGAAATGCACAAAATGGTCTAAAACGTCTCCAAATGCGATTTGAAGCTATTCTAAGCACTTTGGTGTTTTGTGTGAAAAAGTTTTGTCTAAATGCTCAAAATGGTCTAAAACGTTTTTAAATACGATATTAAGCTATTTTGTGCTCTTTGATGTTTTTGTGTGAAAAGTGTTATCGAAATGCTCAAAATGGTCTAAAACGGTTTATAATGTGATTTTAAGCACGTTGATGTTTTTGTGTAATCAAGTTTCATCGAAATGCACAAATTGGTCTAAAACGTCTCCAAATGCGATTTGAAGCTATTCTAAGCACTTTGGTGTTTTGTGTGAAAAAGTTTTGTCGAAATGCTCAAAATGGTCTAAAACGTTTTTAAATACGATATTAAGCTATTTTGTGCTCTTTGATGTTTTTGTGTGAAAAGTGTTATCGAAATTCTCAAAATGGTCTAAAACGGTTTATAATGTGATTTTAAGCACTTTGATGTTTTTGTGTAACCAAGTTTTTTCGAAAATCTCAAAATGGTCTAAAACGTCTCCAAATACGATTTGAAGCTATTCTAAGCACTTTGGTGTTTTTATGTTAACAAGTTTTTTCGAAAATCACAAAATAGTCTAAAACGTCTCCAAATGTGATTTGAAGCTATTCTAACACTTTGGTGTTTTTATGTTAACAAGTTTTTTCAAAAATCACAAAATGGTCTAAAACGTCTCCAAATGCGATTTGAAGCTATTCTAAGCACTTTGGTGTTTTGTGTGAAAAAGTTTTATCTAAATGCTCAAAATGGTCTAAAACATTTTTAAATACGATATTAAGCTATTTTGTGCTCTTTGATGTTTTTGTGTGAAAATTGTTATCGAAATGCTCAAAATGGTCTAAAACGGTTTATAATGTGATTCTAAGCACTTTGGTGTTTTTATGTTAACAATTTTTTTCGAAAATCACAAAATGGTCTAAAACGTTTCCAAATGCGATTTGAAGCTATTCTAAGCACTTTCGTGTTTTTATGTTAACAAGTTTTTTCGAAAATCACAAAATGGTCTAAAACGTCTCCAAATGTGATTTGAAGCTATTCTAAGCACTTTGGTGTTTTTATGTTAAAAAGTTTTTTCGAAAATCACAAAATGGTCTAAAACGTCTCCAAATGCGATTTGAAGCTATTCTAAGCCCTTTGGTATTTTGTGTGAAAAAGTTTTGTCGAAATGCTCAAAATGGTCTAAAACGATTTATAATGTGATTTTAAGCACTTTGATGTTTTTGTGTAACCAAGCTTCATCGAAATGCACAAAATGGTCTAAAACGTCTCCAAATGCGATTTGAAGCTATTCTAAGCACTTTGGTGTTTTGTGTGAAAAAGTTTTGTCTAAATGCTCAAAATGGTCTAAAACGTTTTTAAATACGATATTAAGCTATTTTGTGCTCTTTGATGTTTTTGTGTGAAAAGTGTTATCGAAATGCTCAAAATGGTCTAAAACGGTTTATAATGTGATTTTAAGCACGTTGATGTTTTTGTGTAATCAAGTTTCATCGAAATGCACAAATTGGTCTAAAACTTCTCCAAATGCGATTTGAAGCTATTCTAAGCACTTTGGTGTTTTGTGTGAAAAAGTTTTGTCGAAATGCTCAAAATGGTCTAAAACGTTTTTAAATACGATATTAAGCTATTTTGTGCTCTTTGATGTTTTTGTGTGAAAAGTGTTATCGAAATGTTCAAAATGGTCTAAAACGGTTTATAATGTGATTTTAAGCACTTTGATGTTTTTGTGTAACCAAGTTTTTTCGGAAATCTCAAAATGGTCTAAAACGTCTCCAAATACGATTTGAAGCTATTCT
Source organism: Antedon mediterranea (assembly GCF_964355755.1). Lineage (NCBI taxonomy): Eukaryota > Metazoa > Echinodermata > Crinoidea > Comatulida > Antedonidae > Antedon > Antedon mediterranea. The sequence continues at coordinate 20,266 of NW_027306097.1, forward strand.
AAGCACTTTCATGTTTTTATGTTAACAAGTTTTTTCGAAAATCACAAAATGGTCTAAAACGTTTCCAAATGCGATTTGAAGCTATTCTAAGCACTTTCGTGTTTTTATGTTAACAAGTTTTTTCGAAAATCACAAAATGGTCTAAAACGTCTCCAAATGCGATTTGAAGCTATTCTAAACCCTTTGGTGTTTTTATGTTGATAAGTTTTTTCGAAAATCACAAATTGGTCTAAAACGTCTCCAAATGCGATTTGAAGCTATTCTAAACACTTTGGTGTTTTTATGTTAACAATTTTTTTCGAAAATCACAAAATGGTCTAAAACGTTTCCAAATGCGATTTGAAGCTATTCTAAGCACTTTCGTGTTTTTATGTTAACAAGTTTTTTCGAAAATCACTAAATGGTCTAAAACGTTTCCAAATGCGATTTGAAGCTATTCTAAGCACTTTCGTGTTTTTATGTTAACAAGTTTTTTCGAAAATCACAAAATGGTCTAAAACGTCTCCAAATGTGATTTGAAGCTATTCTAAGCACTTTGGTGTTTTTATGTTAACAAGTTTTTTCAAAAATCACAAAATGGTCTAAAACGTCTCCAAATGCGATTTGAAGCTATTCTAAGCACTTTGGTGTTTTGTGTGAAAAAGTTTTATCTAAATGCTCAAAATGGTCTAAAACATTTTTAAATACGATATTAAGCTATTTTGTGCTCTTTGATGTTTTTGTGTGAAAATTGTTATCGAAATGCTCAAAATGGTCTAAAACGGTTTATAATGTGATTCTAAGCACTTATGGTCTAAAACGTCTCCAAATGTGATTTGAAGCTATTCTAAGCACTTTGGTGTTTTTATGTTAAAAAGTTTTTTCGAAAATCACAAAATGGTCTAAAACGTCTCCAAATGCGATTTGAAGCTATTCTAAGCACTTTGGTATTTTGTGTGAAAAAGTTTTGTCGAAATGCTCAAAATGGTCTAAAACGATTTATAATGTGATTTTAAGCACTTTGATGTTTTTGTGTAACCAAGTTTCATCGAAATGCACAAAATGGTCTAAAACGTCTCCAAATGCGATTTGAAGCTATTCTAAGCACTTTGGTGTTTTGTGTGAAAAAGTTTTGTCTAAAGGCTCAAAATGGTCTAAAACGTTTTTAAATACGATATTAAGCTATTTTGTGCTCTTTGATGTTTTTGTGTGAAAAGTGTTACCGAAATGCTCAAAATGGTCTAAAACGGTTTATAATGTGATTTTAAGCACTTTGATGTTTTTGTGTAACCAAGTTTTTTCGAAAATCTCAAAATGGTCTAAAACGTCTCCAAATACGATTTGAAGCTATTCTAAGCACTTTGGTGTTTTTATGTTAACAAGTTTTTTCGAAAATCACAAAATGGTCTAAAACGTCTCCAAATGCGATTTGAAGCTATTCTAAGCACTTTGGTGTTTTTATGTTAACAAGTTTTTTCAAAATCACAAAATGGTCTAAAACGTCTCCAAATGCGATTTGAAGCTATTCTAAACCCTTTGGTGTTTTTATGTTGATAAGTTTTTTCGAAAATCACAAATTTGTCTAAAACGTCTCCAAATGCGATTTGAAGCTATTCTAAACACTTTGGTGTTTTTATGTTAACAATTTTTTTTCGAAAATCACAAAATGGTCTAAAACGTTTCCAAATGCGATTTGAAGCTATTCTAAGCACTTTCGTGTTTTTATGTTAACAAGTTTTTTCGAAAATCACAAAATGGTCTAAAACGTTTCCAAAAGCGATTTGAAGCTATTCTAAGCACTTTCGTGTTTTTATGTTAACAAGTTTTTTCGAAAATCACAAAATGGTCTAAAACGTCTCCAAATGTGATTTGAAGCTATTCTAAGCACTTTGGTGTTTTTATGTTAACAAGTTTTTTCAAAAATCACAAAATGGTCTAAAACGTCTCCAAATGCGATTTGAAGCTATTCTAAGCACTTTGGTGTTTTGTGTGAAAAAGTTTTATCTAAATGCTCAAAATGGTCTAAAACATTTTTAAATACGATATTAAGCTATTTTGTGCTCTTTGATGTTTTTGTGTGAAAATTGTTATCGAAATGCTCAAAATGGTCTAAAACGGTTTATAATGTGATTCTAAGCACTTTGGTGTTTTTATGTTAACAATTTTTTTCGAAAATCACAAAATGGTCTAAAACGTTTCCAAATGCGATTTGAAGCTATTCTAAGCACTTCGTGTTTTTATGTTAACAAGTTTTTTCGAAAATCACAAAATGGTCTAAAATGTCTCCAAATGTGATTTGAAGCTATTCTAAGCACTTTGGTGTTTTTATGTTAAAAAGTTTTTTCGAAAATCACAAAATGGTCTAAAACGTCTCCAAATGCGATTTGAAGCTATTCTAAGCACTTTGGTGTTTTGTGTGAAAAAGTTTTGTCTAAATGCTCAAAATGGTCTAAAACGTTTTTAAATACGATATTAAGCTATTTTGTGCTCTTTGATGTTTTTGTGTGAAAAGTGTTATCGAAATGCTCAAAATGGTCTAAAACGGTTTATAATGTGATTTTAAGCACTTTGATGTTTTTGTGTAATCAAGTTTCATCGAAATGCACAAATTGGTCTAAAACGTCTCCAAATGCGATTTGAAGCTATTCTAAGCACTTTGGTGTTTTGTGTGAAAAAGTTTTGTCGAAATGCTCAAAATGGTCTAAAACGTTTTTAAATACGATATTAAGCTATTTTGTGCTCTTTGATGTTTTTGTGTGAAAAGTGTTATCGAAATGCTCAAAATGGTCTAAAACGGTTTATAATGTGATTTTAAGCACTTTGATGTTTTTGTGTAACCAAGTTTTTTCGAAAATCTCAAAATGGTCTAAAACGTCTCCAAATACGATTTGAAGCTATTCTAAGCACTTTGGTGTTTTTATGTTAACAAGTTTGTTCAAAATCACAAAATGGTCTAAAACGTCTCCAAATGTGATTTGAAGCTATTCTAAGCACTTTGGTGTTTTTATGTTAACAAGTTTTTTCAAAAATCACAAATTGGTCTAAAACGTCTCCAAATGCGATTTGAAGCTATTCTAAGCACTTTGGTGTTTTGTGTGAAAAAGTTTTATCTAAATGCTCAAAATGGTCTAAAACATTTTTAAATACGATATTAAGCTATTTTGTGCTCTTTGATGTTTTTGTGTGAAAATTGTTATCGAAATGCTCAAAATGGTCTAAAACGGTTTATAATGTGATTCTAAGCACTTTTGGTCTAAAATGTCTCCAAATGTGATTTGAAGCTATTCTAAGCACTTTGGTGTTTTTATGTTAAAAAGTTTTTTCGAAAATCACAAAATGGTCTAAAACGTCTCAAAATGCGATTTGAAGCTATTCTAAGCACTTTGGTATTTTGTGTGAAAAAGTTTTGTCGAAATGCTCAAAATGGTCTAAAACGATTTATAATGTGATTTTAAGCACTTTGATGTTTTTGTGTAACCAAGTTTCATCGAAATGCACAAAATGGTCTAAAACGTCTCCAAATGCGATTTGAAGCTATTCTAAGCACTTTGGTGTTTTGTGTGAAAAAGTTTTGTCTAAATGCTCAAAATGGTCTAAAACGTTTTTAAATACGATATTAAGCTATTTTGTGCTCTTTGATGTTTTTGTGTGAAAAGTGTTATCGAAATGCTCAAAATGGTCTAAAACGGTTTATAATGTGATTTTAAGCACTTTGATGTTTTTGTGTAATCAAGTTTCATCGAAATGCACAAATTGGTCTAAAACGTCTCCAAATGCGATTTGAAGCTATTCTAAGCACTTTGGTGTTTTGTGTGAAAAAGTTTTGTCGAAATGCTCAAAATGGTCTAAAACGTTTTTAAATACGATATTAAGCTATTTTGTGCTCTTTGATGTTTTTGTGTGAAAAGTGTTATCGAAATTCTCAAAATGGTCTAAAACGGTTTATAATGTGATTTTAAGCACTTTGATGTTTTTGTGTAACCAAGTTTTTTCGAAAATCTCAAAATGGTCTAAAACGTCTCCAAATACGATTTGAAGCTATTCTAAGCACTTTGGTGTTTTTATGTTAACAAGTTTTTTCGAAAATCACAAAATAGTCTAAAACGTCTCCAAATGCGATTTGAAGCTATTCTAAGCACTTTGGTGTTTTTATGTTAACAAGTTTTTTCAAAATCACAAAATGGTCTAAAACGTCTCCAAATGCGATTTGAAGCTATTCTAAACCCTTTGGTGTTTTTATGTTGATAAGTTTTTTCGAAAATCACAAAATGGTCTAAAACGTCTCCAAATGTGATTTGAAGCTATTCTAAGCACTTTGGTGTTTTTATGTTAACAAGTTTTTTCAAAAATCACAAAATGGTCTAAAACGTCTCAAAATGCGATTTGAAGCTATTCTAAGCACTTTGGTGTTTTGTGTGAAAAAGTTTTATCTAAATGCTCAAAATGGTCTAAAACATTTTTAAATACGATATTAAGCTATTTTGTGCTCTTTGATGTTTTTGTGTGAAAATTGTTATCGAAATGCTCAAAATGGTATAAAACGGTTTATAATGTGATTCTAAGCACTTTGGTGTTTTTATGTTAACAATTTTTTTCGAAAATCACAAAATGGTCTAAAACGTTTCCAAATGCGATTTGAAGCTATTCTAAGCACTTTCGTGTTTTTATGTTAACAAGTTTTTTCGAAAATCACAAAATGGTCTAAAACGTCTCCAAATGTGATTTGAAGCTATTCTAAGCACTTTGGTCTTTTTATGTTAAAAAGTTTTTTCGAAAATCACAAAATGGTCTAAAACGTCTCCAAATGCGATTTGAAGCTATTCTAAGCCCTTTGGTATTTTGTGTGAAAAAGTTTTGTCGAAATGCTCAAAATGGTCTAAAACGATTTATAATGTGATTTTAAGCACTTTGATGTTTTTGTGTAACCAAGTTTCATCGAAATGCACAAAATGGTCTAAAACGTCTCCAAATGCGATTTGAAGCTATTCTAAGCACTTTGGTGTTTTGTGTGAAAAAGTTTTGTCTAAATGCTCAAAATGGTCTAAAACGTTTTTAAATACGATATTAAGCTATTTTGTGCTCTTTGATGTTTTTGTGTGAAAAGTGTTATCGAAATGCTCAAAATGGTCTAAAACGGTTTATAATGTGATTTTAAGCACGTTGATGTTTTTGTGTAATCAAGTTTCATCGAAATGCACAAATTGGTCTAAAACGTCTCCAAATGCGATTTGAAGCTATTCTAAGCACTTTGGTGTTTTGTGTGAAAAAGTTTTGTCGAAATGCTCAAAATGGTCTAAAACGTTTTTAAATACGATATTAAGCTATTTTGTGCTCTTTGATGTTTTTGTGTGAAAAGTGTTATCGAAATGTTCAAAATGGTCTAAAACGGTTTATAATGTGATTTTAAGCACTTTGATGTTTTTGTGTAACCAAGTTTTTTCGAAAATCTCAAAATGGTCTAAAACGTCTCCAAATACGATTTGAAGCTATTCTAAGCACTTTGGTGTTTTTATGTTAACAAGTTTTTTCAAAAATCACAAAATGGTCTAAAACGTCTCCAAATGCGATTTGAAGCTATTCTAAGCACTTTGGTGTTTTTATGTTAACAAGTTTTTTCAAAATCACAAAATGGTCTAAACCGTCTCCAAATGCGATTTGAAGCTATTCTAAGCACTTTGGTGTTTTGTGTGAAAAATTTTATCTAAATGCTCAAAATGGTCTAAAACATTTTTAAATACGATATTAAGCTATTTTGTGCTCTTTGATGTTTTTGTGTGAAAATTGTTATCGAAATGCTCAAAATGGTCTAAAACGGTTTATATTGTGATTCTAAGCACTTTGGTGTTTTTATGTTAACAATCTTTTTCGAAAATCACAAAATGGTCTAAAACGTTTCCAAATGCGATTTGAAGCTATTCTAAGCACTTTCGTGTTTTTATGTTAACAAGTTTTTTCGAAAATCACAAAATGGTCTAAAACGTCTCCAAATGTGATTTGAAGCTATTCTAAGCACTTTGGTGTTTTTATGTTAACAAGTTTTTTCAAAAATCACAAAATGGTCTAAAACGTCTCCAAATGCGATTTGAAGCTATTCTAAACCCTTTGGTGTTTTTATGTTGATAAGTTTTTTCGAAAATCACAAAATGGTCTAAAACGTCTCCAAATGCGATTTGAAGCTATTCTAAGCACTTTGGTGTTTTGTGTGAAAAAGTTTTGTCTAAATGCTCAAAAAATGGTCTAAAACGTTTTTAAATACGATATTAAGCTATTTTGTGCTCTTTGATGTTTTTGTGTGAAAAGTGTTATCGAAATGCTCAAAATGGTCTAAAACGGTTTATAATGTGATTTTAAGCACGTTGATGTTTTTGTGTAATCAAGTTTCATCGAAATGCACAAATTGGTCTAAAACGTCTCCAAATGCGATTTGAAGCTATTCTAAGCACTTTGGTGTTTTGTGTGAAAAAGTTTTGTCGAAATGCTCAAAATGGTCTAAAACGTTTTTAAATACGATATTAAGCTATTTTGTGCTCTTTGATGTTTTTGTGTGAAAAGTGTTATCGAAATGTTCAAAATGGTCTAAAACGGTTTATAATGTGATTTTAAGCACTTTGATGTTTTTGTGTAACCAAGTTTTTTCTAAAATCTCAAAATGGTCTAAAACGTCTCCAAATACGATTTGAAGCTATTCTAAGCACTTTGGTGTTTTTATGTTAACAAGTTCTTTCGAAAATCACAAAATGGTCTAAAACGTCTCCAAATGCGATTTGAAGCTATTCTAAGCACTTTGGTGTTTTTATGTTAACAAGTTTTTTCAAAATCACAAAATGGTCTAAACCGTCTCCAAATGCGATTTGAAGCTATTCTAAGCACTTTGGTGTTTTGTGTGAAAAAGTTTTATCTAAATGCTCAAAATGGTCTAAAACATTTTTAAATACGATATTAAGCTATTTTGTGCTCTTTGATGTTTTTGTGTGAAAATTGTTATCGAAATGCTCAAAATGGTCTAAAACGGTTTATATTGTGATTCTAAGCACTTTGGTGTTTTTATGTTAACAATCTTTTTCGAAAATCACAAAATGGTCTAAAACGTTTCCAAATGCGATTTGAAGCTATTCTAACCACTTTCGTGTTTTTATGTTAACAAGTTTTTTCGAAAATCACAAAATGGTCTAAAACGTCTCCAAATGTGATTTGAAGCTATTCTAAGCACTTTGGTGTTTTTATGTTAACAAGTTTTTTCAAAAATCACAAAATGGTCTAAAACGTCTCCAAATGCGATTTGAAGCTATTCTAAGCACTTTGGTGTTTTTATGTTAACAGGTTTTTTCGAAGAACACAAAATGTTCTAAAACATCTCCAAATGCGATTTGAAGCTATTCTAAGCACTTTGGTGTTTTTATGTTAACAGTTTTTTTCGAAAATCACAAAATGGTCTAAAACGTCTCCAAATACGATTTGAAGCTATTCTAAGCACTTTCATGTTTTTATGTTAACAAGTTTTTTCGAAAATCACAAAATGGTCTAAAACGTTTCCAAATGCGATTTGAAGCTATTCTAAGCACTTTCGTGTTTTTATGTTAACAAGTTTTTTCGAAAATCACAAAATGGTCTAAAACGTCTCCAAATGCGATTTGAAGCTATTCTAAACCCTTTGGTGTTTTTATGTTGATAAGTTTTTTCGAAAATCACAAATTGGTCTAAAACGTCTCCAAATGCGATTTGAAGCTATTCTAAACACTTTGGTGTTTTTATGTTAACAATTTTTTTCGAAAATCACAAAATGGTCTAAAACGTTTCCAAATGCGATTTGAAGCTATTCTAAGCACTTTCGTGTTTTTATGTTAACAAGTTTTTTCGAAAATCACTAAATGGTCTAAAACGTTTCCAAATGCGATTTGAAGCTATTCTAAGCACTTTCGTGTTTTTATGTTAACAAGTTTTTTCGAAAATCACAAAATGGTCTAAAACGTCTCCAAATGTGATTTGAAGCTATTCTAAGCACTTTGGTGTTTTTATGTTAACAAGTTTTTTCAAAAATCACAAAATGGTCTAAAACGTCTCCAAATGCGATTTGAAGCTATTCTAAGCACTTTGGTGTTTTGTGTGAAAAAGTTTTATCTAAATGCTCAAAATGGTCTAAAACATTTTTAAATACGATATTAAGCTATTTTGTGCTCTTTGATGTTTTTGTGTGAAAATTGTTATCGAAATGCTCAAAATGGTCTAAAACGGTTTATAATGTGATTCTAAGCACTTATGGTCTAAAACGTCTCCAAATGTGATTTGAAGCTATTCTAAGCACTTTGGTGTTTTTATGTTAAAAAGTTTTTTCGAAAATCACAAAATGGTCTAAAACGTCTCCAAATGCGATTTGAAGCTATTCTAAGCACTTTGGTATTTTGTGTGAAAAAGTTTTGTCGAAATGCTCAAAATGGTCTAAAACGATTTATAATGTGATTTTAAGCACTTTGATGTTTTTGTGTAACCAAGTTTCATCGAAATGCACAAAATGGTCTAAAACGTCTCCAAATGCGATTTGAAGCTATTCTAAGCACTTTGGTGTTTTGTGTGAAAAAGTTTTGTCTAAAGGCTCAAAATGGTCTAAAACGTTTTTAAATACGATATTAAGCTATTTTGTGCTCTTTGATGTTTTTGTGTGAAAAGTGTTACCGAAATGCTCAAAATGGTCTAAAACGGTTTATAATGTGATTTTAAGCACTTTGATGTTTTTGTGTAACCAAGTTTTTTCGAAAATCTCAAAATGGTCTAAAACGTCTCCAAATACGATTTGAAGCTATTCTAAGCACTTTGGTGTTTTTATGTTAACAAGTTTTTTCGAAAATCACAAAATGGTCTAAAACGTCTCCAAATGCGATTTGAAGCTATTCTAAGCACTTTGGTGTTTTTATGTTAACAAGTTTTTTCAAAATCACAAAATGGTCTAAAACGTCTCCAAATGCGATTTGAAGCTATTCTAAACCCTTTGGTGTTTTTATGTTGATAAGTTTTTTCGAAAATCACAAATTGGTCTAAAACGTCTCCAAATGCGATTTGAAGCTATTCTAAACACTTTGGTGTTTTTATGTTAACAATTTTTTTTCGAAAATCACAAAATGGTCTAAAACGTTTCCAAATGCGATTTGAAGCTATTCTAAGCACTTTCGTGTTTTTATGTTAACAAGTTTTTTCGAAAATCACAAAATGGTCTAAAACGTTTCCAAATGCGATTTGAAGCTATTCTAAGCACTTTCGTGTTTTTATGTTAACAAGTTTTTTCGAAAATCACAAAATGGTCTAAAACGTTTCCAAATGCGATTTGAAGCTATTCTAAGCACTTTCGTGTTTTTATGTTAACAAGTTTTTTCGAAAATCACAAAATGGTCTAAAACGTCTCCAAATGTGATTTGAAGCTATTCTAAGCACTTTGGTGTTTTTATGTTAACAAGTTTTTTCAAAAATCACAAAATGGTCTAAAACGTCTCCAAATGCGATTTGAAGCTATTCTAAGCACTTTGGTGTTTTGTGTGAAAAAGTTTTATCTAAATGCTCAAAATGGTCTAAAACATTTTTAAATACGATATTAAGCTATTTTGTGCTCTTTGATGTTTTTGTGTGAAAATTGTTATCGAAATGCTCAAAATGGTCTAAAACGGTTTATAATGTGATTCTAAGCACTTTGGTGTTTTTATGTTAACAATTTTTTTCGAAAATCACAAAATGGTCTAAAACGTTTCCAAATGCGATTTGAAGCTATTCTAAGAACTTCGTGTTTTTATGTTAACAAGTTTTATCGAAAATCACAAAATGGTCTAAAATGTCTCCAAATGTGATTTGAAGCTATTCTAAGCACTTTGGTGTTTTTATGTTAAAAAGTTTTTTCGAAAATCACAAAATGGTCTAAAACGTCTCCAAATGCGATTTGAAGCTATTCTAAGCACTTTGGTATTTTGTGTGAAAAAGTTTTGTCGAAATGCTCAAAATGGTCTAAAACGATTTATAATGTGATTTTAAGCACTTTGATGTTTTTGTGTAACCAAGTTTCATCGAAATGCACAAAATGGTCTAAAACGTCTCCAAATGCGATTTGAAGCTATTCTAAGCACTTTGGTGTTTTGTGTGAAAAAGTTTTGTCTAAATGCTCAAAATGGTCTAAAACGTTTTTAAATACGATATTAAGCTATTTTGTGCTCTTTGATGTTTTTGTGTGAAAAGTGTTATCGAAATGCTCAAAATGGTCTAAAACGTTTTATAATGTGATTTTAAGCACTTTGATGTTTTTGTGTAATCAAGTTTCATCGAAATGCACAAATTGGTCTAAAACGTCTCCAAATGCGATTTGAAGCTATTCTAAGCACTTTGGTGTTTTGTGTGAAAAAGTTTTGTCGAAATGCTCAAAATGGTCTAAAACGTTTTTAAATACGATATTAAGCTATTTTGTGCTCTTTGATGTTTTTGTGTGAAAAGTGTTATCGAAATGCTCAAAATGGTCTAAAACGGTTTATAATGTGATTTTAAGCACTTTGATGTTTTTGTGTAACCAAGTTTTTTCGAAAATCTCAAAATGGTCTAAAACGTCTCCAAATACGATTTGAAGCTATTCTAAGCACTTTGGTGTTTTTATGTTAACAAGTTTGTTCAAAATCACAAAATGGTCTAAAACGTCTCCAAATGTGATTTGAAGCTATTCTAAGCACTTTGGTGTTTTTATGTTAACAAGTTTTTTCAAAATCACAAAATGGTCTAAACCGTCTCCAAATGCGATTTGAAGCTATTCTAAGCACTTTGGTGTTTTGTGTGAAAAATTTTATCTAAATGCTCAAAATGGTCTAAAACATTTTTAAATACGATATTAAGCTATTTTGTGCTCTTTGATGTTTTTGTGTGAAAATTGTTATCGAAATGCTCAAAATGGTCTAAAACGGTTTATATTGTGATTCTAAGCACTTTGGTGTTTTTATGTTAACAATCTTTTTCGAAAATCACAAAATGGTCTAAAACGTTTCCAAATGCGATTTGAAGCTATTCTAAGCACTTTCGTGTTTTTATGTTAACAAGTTTTTTCGAAAATCACAAAATGGTCTAAAACGTCTCCAAATGTGATTTGAAGCTATTCTAAGCACTTTGGTGTTTTTATGTTAACAAGTTTTTTCAAAAATCACAAAATGGTCTAAAACGTCTCCAAATGCGATTTGAAGCTATTCTAAACCCTTTGGTGTTTTTATGTTGATAAGTTTTTTCGAAAATCACAAAATGGTCTAAAACGTCTCCAAATGCGATTTGAAGCTATTCTAAGCACTTTGGTGTTTTGTGTGAAAAAGTTTTGTCTAAATGCTCAAAAAATGGTCTAAAACGTTTTTAAATACGATATTAAGCTATTTTGTGCTCTTTGATGTTTTTGTGTGAAAAGTGTTATCGAAATGCTCAAAATGGTCTAAAACGGTTTATAATGTGATTTTAAGCACGTTGATGTTTTTGTGTAATCAAGTTTCATCGAAATGCACAAATTGGTCTAAAACGTCTCCAAATGCGATTTGAAGCTATTCTAAGCACTTTGGTGTTTTGTGTGAAAAAGTTTTGTCGAAATGCTCAAAATGGTCTAAAACGTTTTTAAATACGATATTAAGCTATTTTGTGCTCTTTGATGTTTTTGTGTGAAAAGTGTTATCGAAATGTTCAAAATGGTCTAAAACGGTTTATAATGTGATTTTAAGCACTTTGGTGTTTTTATGTTAACAATCTTTTTCGAAAATCACAAAATGGTCTAAAACGTTTCCAAATGCGATTTGAAGCTATTCTAACCACTTTCGTGTTTTTATGTTAACAAGTTTTTTCGAAAATCACAAAATGGTCTAAAACGTCTCCAAATGTGATTTGAAGCTATTCTAAGCACTTTGGTGTTTTTATGTTAACAAGTTTTTTCAAAAATCACAAAATGGTCTAAAACGTCTCCAAATGCGATTTGAAGCTATTCTAAGCACTTTGGTGTTTTTATGTTAACAGGTTTTTTCGAAGAACACAAAATGTTCTAAAACATCTCCAAATGCGATTTGAAGCTATTCTAAGCACTTTGGTGTTTTTATGTTAACAGTTTTTTTCGAAAATCACAAAATGGTCTAAAACGTCTCCAAATACGATTTGAAGCTATTCTAAGCACTTTCATGTTTTTATGTTAACAAGTTTTTTCGAAAATCACAAAATGGTCTAAAACGTTTCCAAATGCGATTTGAAGCTATTCTAAGCACTTTCGTGTTTTTATGTTAACAAGTTTTTTCGAAAATCACAAAATGGTCTAAAACGTCTCCAAATGCGATTTGAAGCTATTCTAAACCCTTTGGTGTTTTTATGTTGATAAGTTTTTTCGAAAATCACAAATTGGTCTAAAACGTCTCCAAATGCGATTTGAAGCTATTCTAAACACTTTGGTGTTTTTATGTTAACAATTTTTTTCGAAAATCACAAAATGGTCTAAAACGTTTCCAAATGCGATTTGAAGCTATTCTAAGCACTTTCGTGTTTTTATGTTAACAAGTTTTTTCGAAAATCACTAAATGGTCTAAAACGTTTCCAAATGCGATTTGAAGCTATTCTAAGCACTTTCGTGTTTTTATGTTAACAAGTTTTTTCGAAAATCACAAAATGGTCTAAAACGTCTCCAAATGTGATTTGAAGCTATTCTAAGCACTTTGGTGTTTTTATGTTAACAAGTTTTTTCAAAAATCACAAAATGGTCTAAAACGTCTCCAAATGCGATTTGAAGCTATTCTAAACCCTTTGGTGTTTTGTGTGAAAAAGTTTTATCTAAATGCTCAAAATGGTCTAAAACATTTTTAAATACGATATTAAGCTATTTTGTGCTCTTTGATGTTTTTGTGTGAAAATTGTTATCGAAATGCTCAAAATGGTCTAAAACGGTTTATAATGTGATTCTAAGCACTTATGGTCTAAAACGTCTCCAAATGTGATTTGAAGCTATTCTAAGCACTTTGGTGTTTTTATGTTAAAAAGTTTTTTCGAAAATCACAAAATGGTCTAAAACGTCTCCAAATGCGATTTGAAGCTATTCTAAGCACTTTGGTATTTTGTGTGAAAAAGTTTTGTCGAAATGCTCAAAATGGTCTAAAACGATTTATAATGTGATTTTAAGCACTTTGATGTTTTTGTGTAACCAAGTTTCATCGAAATGCACAAAATGGTCTAAAACGTCTCCAAATGCGATTTGAAGCTATTCTAAGCACTTTGGTGTTTTGTGTGAAAAAGTTTTGTCTAAAGGCTCAAAATGGTCTAAAACGTTTTTAAATACGATATTAAGCTATTTTGTGCTCTTTGATGTTTTTGTGTGAAAAGTGTTACCGAAATGCTCAAAATGGTCTAAAACGGTTTATAATGTTATTTTAAGCACTTTGATGTTTTTGTGTAACCAAGTTTTTTCGAAAATCTCAAAATGGTCTAAAACGTCTCCAAATACGATTTGAAGCTATTCTAAGCACTTTGGTGTTTTTATGTTAACAAGTTTTTTCGAAAATCACAAAATGGTCTAAAACGTCTCCAAATGCGATTTGAAGCTATTCTAAGCACTTTGGTGTTTTTATGTTAACAAGTTTTTTCAAAATCACAAAATGGTCTAAAACGTCTCCAAATGCGATTTGAAGCTATTCTAAACCCTTTGGTGTTTTTATGTTGATAAGTTTTTTCGAAAATCACAAATTGGTCTAAAACGTCTCCAAATGCGATTTGAAGCTATTCTAAACACTTTGGTGTTTTTATGTTAACAATTTTTTTTCGAAAATCACAAAATGGTCTAAAACGTTTCCAAATGCGATTTGAAGCTATTCTAAGCACTTTCGTGTTTTTATGTTAACAAGTTTTTTCGAAAATCACAAAATGGTCTAAAACGTTTCCAAATGCGATTTGAAGCTATTCTAAGCACTTTCGTGTTTTTATGTTAACAAGTTTTTTCGAAAATCACAAAATGGTCTAAAACGTTTCCAAATGCGATTTGAAGCTATTCTAAGCACTTTCGTGTTTTTATGTTAACAAGTTTTTTCGAAAATCACAAAATGGTCTAAAACGTCTCCAAATGTGATTTGAAGCTATTCTAAGCACTTTGGTGTTTTTATGTTAACAAGTTTTTTCAAAAATCACAAAATGGTCTAAAACGTCTCCAAATGCGATTTGAAGCTATTCTAAGCACTTTGGTGTTTTGTGTGAAAAAGTTTTATCTAAATGCTCAAAATGGTCTAAAACATTTTTAAATACGATATTAAGCTATTTTGTGCTCTTTGATGTTTTTGTGTGAAAATTGTTATCGAAATGCTCAAAATGGTCTAAAACGGTTTATAATGTGATTCTAAGCACTTATGGTCTAAAATGTCTCCAAATGTGATTTGAAGCTATTCTAAGCACTTTGGTGTTTTTATGTTAAAAAGTTTTTTCGAAAATCACAAAATGGTCTAAAACGTCTCCAAATGCGATTTGAAGCTATTCTAAGCACTTTGGTATTTTGTGTGAAAAAGTTTTGTCGAAATGCTCAAAATGGTCTAAAACGATTTATAATGTGATTTTAAGCACTTTGATGTTTTTGTGTAACCAAGTTTCATCGAAATGCACAAAATGGTCTAAAACGTCTCCAAATGCGATTTGAAGCTATTCTAAGCACTTTGGTGTTTTGTGTGAAAAAGTTTTGTCTAAATGCTCAAAATGGTCTAAAACGTTTTTAAATACGATATTAAGCTATTTTGTGCTCTTTGATGTTTTTGTGTGAAAAGTGTTATCGAAATGCTCAAAATGGTCTAAAACGGTTTATAATGTGATTTTAAGCACTTTGATGTTTTTGTGTAATCAAGTTTCATCGAAATGCACAAATTGGTCTAAAACGTCTCCAAATGCGATTTGAAGCTATTCTAAGCACTTTGGTGTTTTGTGTGAAAAAGTTTTGTCGAAATGCTCAAAATGGTTTAAAACGTTTTTAAATACGATATTAAGCTATTTTGTGCTCTTTGATGTTTTTGTGTGAAAAGTGTTATCGAAATGTTCAAAATGGTCTAAAACGGTTTATAATGTGATTTTAAGCACTTTGATGTTTTTGTGTAACCAAGTTTTTTCGAAAATCTCAAAATGGTCTAAAACGTCTCCAAATACGATTTGAAGCTATTCTAAGCACTTTGGTGTTTTTATGTTAACAAGTTTTTTCGAAAATCACAAAATGGTCTAAAACGTCTCCAAATGCGATTTGAAGCTATTCTTAGCACTTTGGTGTTTTTGATGTTTTTGTGTGAAAATTGTTATCGAAATGCTCAAAATGGTCTAAAACGGTTTATATTGTGATTCTAAGCACTTTGGTGTTTTTATGTTAACAATCTTTTTCGAAAATCACAAAATGGTCTAAAACGTTTCCAAATGCGATTTGAAGCTATTCTAAGCACTTTCGTGTTTTTATGTTAACAAGTTTTTTCGAAAATCACAAAATGGTCTAAAACGTCTCCAAATGTGATTTGAAGCTATTCTAAGCACTTTGGTGTTTTTATGTTAACAAGTTTTTTCAAAAATCACAAAATGGTCTAAAACGTCTCCAAATGCGATTTGAAGCTATTCTAAGCACTTTGGTGTTTTTATGTTAACAGGTTTTTTCGAAGAACACAAAATGTTCTAAAACGTCTCCAAATGCGATTTGAAGCTATTCTAAGCACTTTGGTGTTTTTATGTTAACAGTTTTTTTCGAAAAACACAAAATGTTCTAAAACGTCTCCAAATGCGATTTGAAGCTATTCTAAGCACTTTGGTGTTTTGTGTGAAAAAGTTTTGTCTAAATGCTCAAAATGGTCTAAAACGTTTTTAAATACGATATTAAGCTATTTTGTGCTCTTTGATGTTTTTGTGTGAAAAGTGTTATCGAAATGCTCAAAATGGTCTAAAACGGTTTATAATGTGATTTTAAGCACTTTGATGTTTTTGTGTAATCAAGTTTCATCGAAATGCACAAATTGGTCTAAAACGTCTCCAAATGCGATTTGAAGCTATTCTAAGCACTTTGGTGTTTTGTGTGAAAAAGTTTTGTCGAAATGCTCAAAATGGTCTAAAACGTTTTTAAATACGATATTAAGCTATTTTGTGCTCTTTGATGTTTTTGTGTGAAAAGTGTTATCGAAATGCTCAAAATGGTCTAAAACGGTTTATAATGTGATTTTAAGCACTTTGATGTTTTTGTGTAACCAAGTTTTTTCGAAAATCTCAAAATGGTCTAAAACGTCTCCAAATACGATTTGAAGCTATTCTAAGCACTTTGGTGTTTTTATGTTAACAAGTTTTTTCGAAAATCACAAAATGGTCTAAAACGTCTCCAAATGCGATTTGAAGCTATTCTAAGCACTTTGGTGTTTTTATGTTAACAAGTTTTTTCAAAATCACAAAATGGTCTAAAACGTCTCCAAATGCGATTTGAAGCTATTCTAAACCCTTTGGTGTTTTTATGTTGATAAGTTTTTTCGAAAATCACAAATTGGTCTAAAACGTCTCCAAATGCGATTTGAAGCTATTCTAAACACTTTGGTGTTTTTATGTTAACAATTTTTTTCGAAAATCACAAAATGGTCTAAAACGTTTCCAAATGCGATTTGAAGCTATTCTAAGCACTTTCGTGTTTTTATGTTAACAAGTTTTTTCGAAAATCACAAAATGGTCTAAAACGTTTCCAAATTCGATTTGAAGCTATTCTAAGCACTTTCGTGTTTGTATGTTAACAAGTTTTTTCGAAAATCACAAAATGGTCTGAAACGTCTCCAAATGTGATTTGAAGCTATTCTAACACTTTGGTGTTTTTATGTTAACCAGTTTTTTCAAAAATCACAAAATGGTCTAAAACGTCTCCAAATGCGATTTGAAGCTATTCTAAGCACTTTGGTGTTTTGTGTGAAAAAGTTTTATCTAAATGCTCAAAATGGTCTAAAACATTTTTAAATACGATATTAAGCTATTTTGTGCTCTTTGATGTTTTTGTGTGAAAATTGTTATCGAAATGCTCAAAATGGTCTAAAACGGTTTATAATGTGATTCTAAGCACTTTGGTGTTTTTATGTTAACAATTTTTTTCGAAAATCACAAAATGGTCTAAAACGTTTCCAAATGCGATTTGAAGCTATTCTAAGCACTTTCGTGTTTTTATGTTAACAAGTTTTTTCGAAAATCACAAAATGGTCTAAAACGTCTCCAAATGTGATTTGAAGCTATTCTAAGCACTTTGGTGTTTTTATGTTAAAAAGTTTTTTCGAAAATCACAAAATGGTCTAAAACGTCTCCAAATGCGATTTGAAGCCCTTTGGTATTTTGTGTGAAAAAGTTTTGTCGAAATGCTCAAAATGGTCTAAAACGATTTATAATGTCATTTTAAGCACTTTGATGTTTTTGTGTAACCAAGTTTCATCGAAATGCACAAAATGGTCTAAAACGTCTCCAAATGCGATTTGAAGCTATTCTAAGCACTTTGGTGTTTTGTGTGAAAAAGTTTTGTCTAAATGCTCAAAAAATGGTCTAAAACGTTTTTAAATACGATATTAAGCTATTTTGTGCTCTTTGATGTTTTTGTGTGAAAAGTGTTATCGAAATGCTCAAAATGGTCTAAAACGGTTTATAATGTGATTTTAAGCACGTTGATGTTTTTGTGTAATCAAGTTTCATCGAAATGCACAAATTGGTCTAAAACGTCTCCAAATGCGATTTGAAGCTATTCTAAGCACTTTGGTGTTTTGTGTGAAAAAGTTTTGTCGAAATGCTCAAAATGGTCTAAAACGTTTTTAAATACGATATTAAGCTATTTTGTGCTCTTTGATGTTTTTGTGTGAAAAGTGTTATCGAAATGTTCAAAATGGTCTAAAACGGTTTATAATGTGATTTTAAGCACTTTGATGTTTTTGTGTTACCAAGTTTTTTCGAAAATCTCAAAATGGTCTAAAACGTCTCCAAATACGATTTGAAGCTATTCTAAGCACTTTGGTGTTTTTATGTTAACAAGTTCTTTCGAAAATCACAAAATGGTCTAAAACGTCTCCAAATGCGATTTGAAGCTATTCTAAGCACTTTGGTGTTTTTATGTTAACAAGTTTTTTCAAAATCACAAAATGGTCTAAACCGTCTCCAAATGCGATTTGAAGCTATTCTAAGCACTTTGGTGTTTTGTGTGAAAAAGTTTTATCTAAATGCTCAAAATGGTCTAAAACATTTTTAAATACGATATTAAGCTATTTTGTGCTCTTTGATGTTTTTGTGTGAAAATTGTTATCGAAATGCTCAAAATGGTCTAAAACGGTTTATATTGTGATTCTAAGCACTTTGGTGTTTTTATGTTAACAATCTTTTTCGAAAATCACAAAATGGTCTAAAACGTTTCCAAATGCGATTTGAAGCTATTCTAACCACTTTCGTGTTTTTATGTTAACAAGTTTTTTCGAAAATCACAAAATGGTCTAAAACGTCTCCAAATGTGATTTGAAGCTATTCTAAGCACTTTGGTGTTTTTATGTTAACAAGTTTTTTCAAAAATCACAAAATGGTCTAAAACGTCTCCAAATGCGATTTGAAGCTATTCTAAGCACTTTGGTGTTTTTATGTTAACAGTTTTTTTCGAAAAACACAAAATGTTCTAAAACGTCTCCAAATGCGATTTGAAGCTATTCTAAGCACTTTGGTGTTTTGTGTGAAAAAGTTTTGTCTAAATGCTCAAAATGGTCTAAAACGTTTTTAAATACGATATTAAGCTATTTTGTGCTCTTTGATGTTTTTGTGTGAAAAGTGTTATCGAAATGCTCAAAATGGTCTAAAACGGTTTATAATGTGATTTTAAGCACTTTGATGTTTTTGTGTAATCAAGTTTCATCGAAATCACAAAATGGTATAAAAAACGTCTCCAAATGCGATTTGAAGCTATTCTAAGCACTTTGGTGTTTTGTGTGAAAAAGTTTTGTCGAAATGCTCAAAATGGTCTAAAACATTTATAAATACGATATTAAGCTATTTTGTGCTCTTTGATGTTTTTGTGTGAAAATTGTTATCGAAATGCTCAAAATGGTCTAAAACGGTTTATATTGTGATTCTAAGCACATTGGTGTTTTTATGTTAACAATCTTTTTCGAAAATCACAAAATGGTCTAAAACGTTTCCAAATGCGATTTGAAGCTATTCTAAGCACTTTCGTGTTTTTATGTTAACAAGTTTTTTCAAAAATCACAAAATGGTCTACAACGTCTCCAAATGTGATTTGAAGCTATTCTAAGCACTTTCGTGTTTTTATGTTAACAAGTTTTTTCAAAAATCACAAAATGGTCTAAAACATCTCCAAATGTGATTTGAAGCTATTCTAAGCACTTTGGTGTTTTTATGTTAACAAGTTTTTTCAAAAATCACAAAATGGTCTAAAACGTCTCCAAATGCGATTTGAAGCTATTCTAAGCACTTTGGTGTTTTGTGTGAAAAAGTTTTATCTAAATGCTCAAAATGGTCTAAAACATTTTTAAATACGATATTAAGCTATTTTGTGCTCTTTGATGTTTTTGTGTGAAAATTGTTATCGAAATGCTCAAAATGGTTTAAAACGGTTTATAATGTGATTCTAAGCACTTATGGTCTAAAACGTCTCCAAATGTGATTTGAAGCTATTCTAAGCACTTTGGTGTTTTTATGTTAAAAAGTTTTTTCGAAAATCACAAAATGGTCTAAAACGTCTCCAAATGCGATTTGAAGCTATTTTAAGCACTTTGGTATTTTGTGTGAAAAAGTTTTGTCGAAATGCTCAAAATGGTCTAAAACGATTTATAATGTGATTTTAAGCACTTTGATGTTTTTGTGTAACCAAGTTTCATCGAAATGCACAAAATGGTCTAAAACGTCTCCAAATGCGATTTGAAGCTATTCTAAGCACTTTGGTGTTTTGTGTGAAAAAGTTTTGTCTAAATGCTCAAAATGGTCTAAAACGTTTTTAAATACGATATTAAGCTATTTTGTGCTCTTTGATGTTTTTGTGTGAAAAGTGTTACCGAAATGCTAAAAATGGTCTAAAACGGTTTATAATGTGATTTTAAGCACTTTGATGTTTTTGTGTAACCAATTTTTTTCGAAAATCTCAAAATGGTCTAAAACGTCTCCAAATACGATTTGAAGCTATTCTAAGCACTTTGGTGTTTTTATGTTAACAAGTTTTTTCGAAAATCACAAAATGGTCTAAAACGTCTCCAAATGCGATTTGAAGCTATTCTAAGCACTTTGGTGTTTTTATGTTAACAAGTTTTTTCAAAATCACAAAATGGTCTAAAACGTCTCCAAATGCGATTTGAAGCTATTCTAAACCCTTTGGTGTTTTTATGTTGATAAGTTTTTTCGAAAATCACAAATTGGTCTAAAACGTCTCCAAATGCGATTTGAAGCTATTCTAAACACTTTGGTGTTTTTATGTTAACAATTTTTTTCGAAAATCACAAAATGGTCTAAAACGTTTCCAAATGCGATTTGAAGCTATTCTAAGCACTTTCGTGTTTTTATGTTAACAATTTTTTTCGAAAATCACAAAATGGTCTAAAACGTCTCCAAATGCGATTTGAAGCTATTCTAAGCACTTTGGTGTTTTGTGTGAAAAAGTTTTGTCGAAATGCTCAAAATGGTCTAAAAAGTTTTTAAATACGATATTAAGCTATTTTGTGCTCTTTGATGTTTTTGTGTGAAAAGTGTTATCGAAATGCTCAAAATGGTCTAAAACGGATTATAATGTGATTTTAAGCACTTTGATGTTTTTGTGTAACCAAGTTTCATCGAAATGCATAAAATGGTCTAAAACGTCTCCAAATGCGATTTGAAGCTATTCTAAGTACTTTGGTGTTTTTATGTTAACAAGTTTTTTCGAAAATCACAAAATGGTCTAAAACGTCTCCAAATACGATTTGAAGCTATTGTAAGCACTTTGGTGTTTTTATGTTAACAAGTTTTTTCAAAAATCACAAATTGGTCTAAAATGTCTCCAAATGCGATTTGAAGCACTTTGGTGTTTTTATGTTAACAAGTTTTTTCGAAAATCACAAAATGTTCTAAAACGTCTCCAAATGCGATTTGAAGCTATTCTAAACACTTTGGTATTTTTAGGTTAACAAGTTTTTTCGAAAATCACAAATTGGCCTAAAACGGTCTCCAAATGCGATTTGAAGTTATTCTGTACACTTTGATGTTTTTATGTTAACAAGTTTTTTCGAAAATCACAAAATGGTCTAAAACGTCTCCAAATGCGATTTGAAGCTATTCTAAGCACTTTGGTGTTTTGTGTGAAAAAGTTTTGTCGAAATGCTCAAAATGGTCTAAAACGTTTTTAAATACGATATTAAGCTATTTTGTGCTCTTTGATGTTTTTGTGTGAAAAGTGTTATCGAAATGCTCAAAATGGTCTAAAATGGTTTATAATGTGATTTTAAGCACTTTGATGTTTTTGTGTAACCAAGTTTCATCGAAATGCACAAAATGGTCTAAAACGTCTCAAAATGCGATTTGAAGCTATTCTAAGCACATTGGTGTTTTTATGTTAACAAGTTTTTTCGAAAATCACAAAATGGTCTAAAACGTCTCCAAATACGATTTGAAGCTATTCTAAGCACTTTCATGTTTTTATGTTAACAAGTTTTTTCGAAAATCACAAAATGGTCTAAAACGTTTCCAAATGCGATTTGAAGCTATTCTAAGCACTTTCGTGTTTTTATGTTAACAAGTTTTTTCGAAAATCACAAAATGGTCTAAAACGTCTCCAAATGCGATTTGAAGCTATTCTAAACCCTTTGGTGTTTTTATGTTGATAAGTTTTTTCGAAAATCACAAATTGGTCTAAAAGGTCTCCAAATGCGATTTGAAGCTATTCTAAACACTTTGGTGTTTTTATGTTAACAATTTTTTTCGAAAATCACAAAATGGTCTAAAACGTTTCCAAATGCGATTTGAAGCTATTCTAAGCACTTTCGTGTTTTTATGTTAACAAGTTTTTTCGAAAATCACTAAATGGTCTAAAACGTTTCCAAATGCGATTTGAAGCTATTCTAAGCACTTTCGTGTTTTTATGTTAACAAGTTTTTTCGAAAATCACAAAATGGTCTAAAACGTCTCCAAATGTGATTTGAAGCTATTCTAAGCACTTTGGTGTTTTTATGTTAACAAGTTTTTTCAAAAATCACAAAATGGTCTAAAACGTCTCCAAATGCGATTTGAAGCTATTCTAAGCACTTTGGTGTTTTGTGTGAAAAAGTTTTATCTAAATGCTCAAAATGGTCTAAAACATTTTTAAATACGATATTAAGCTATTTTGTGCTCTTTGATGTTTTTGTGTGAAAATTGTTATCGAAATGCTCAAAATGGTCTAAAACGGTTTATAATGTGATTCTAAGCACTTATGGTCTAAAACGTCTCCAAATGTGATTTGAAGCTATTCTAAGCACTTTGGTGTTTTTATGTTAAAAAGTTTTTTCGAAAATCACAAAATGGTCTAAAACGTCTCCAAATGCGATTTGAAGCTATTCTAAGCACTTTGGTATTTTGTGTGAAAAAGTTTTGTCGAAATGCTCAAAATGGTCTAAAACGATTTATAATGTGATTTTAAGCACTTTGATGTTTTTGTGTAACCAAGTTTCATCGAAATGCACAAAATGGTCTAAAACGTCTCCAAATGCGATTTGAAGCTATTCTAAGCACTTTGGTGTTTTGTGTGAAAAAAGTTTTGTCTAAAGGCTCAAAATGGTCTAAAACGTTTTTAAATACGATATTAAGCTATTTTGTGCTCTTTGATGTTTTTGTGTGAAAAGTGTTACCGAAATGCTCAAAATGGTCTAAAACGGTTTATAATGTGATTTTAAGCACTTTGATGTTTTTGTGTAACCAAGTTTTTTCGAAAATCTCAAAATGGTCTAAAACGTCTCCAAATACGATTTGAAGCTATTCTAAGCACTTTGGTGTTTTTATGTTAACAAGTTTTTTCGAAAATCACAAAATGGTCTAAAACGTCTCCAAATGCGATTTGAAGCTATTCTAAGCACTTTGGTGTTTTTATGTTAACAAGTTTTTTCAAAATCACAAAATGGCCTAAAACGTCTCCAAATGCGATTTGAAGCTATTCTAAACCCTTTGGTGTTTTTATGTTGATAAGTTTTTTCGAAAATCACAAATTGGTCTAAAACGTCTCCAAATGCGATTTGAAGCTATTCTAAACACTTTGGTGTTTTTATGTTAACAATTTTTTTTCGAAAATCACAAAATGGTCTAAAACGTTTCCAAATGCGATTTGAAGCTATTCTAAGCACTTTCGTGTTTTTATGTTAACAAGTTTTTTCGAAAATCACAAAATGGTCTAAAACGTTTCCAAATGCGATTTGAAGCTATTCTAAGCACTTTCGTGTTTTTATGTTAACAAGTTTTTTCGAAAATCACAAAATGGTCTAAAACGTTTCCAAATGCGATTTGAAGCTATTCTAAGCACTTTCGTGTTTTTATGTTAACAAGTTTTTTCGAAAATCACAAAATGGTCTAAAACGTCTCCAAATGTGATTTGAAGCTATTCTAAGCACTTTGGTGTTTTTATGTTAACAAGTTTTTTCAAAAATCACAAAATGGTCTAAAACGTCTCCAAATGCGATTTGAAGCTATTCTAAGCACTTTGGTGTTTTGTGTGAAAAAGTTTTATCTAAATGCTCAAAATGGTCTAAAACATTTTTAAATACGATATTAAGCTATTTTGTGCTCTTTGATGTTTTTGTGTGAAAATTGTTATCGAAATGCTCAAAATGGTCTAAAACGGTTTATAATGTGATTCTAAGCACTTTGGTGTTTTTATGTTAACAATTTTTTTCGAAAATCACAAAATGGTCTAAAACGTTTCCAAATGCGATTTGAAGCTATTCTAAGCACTTTCGTGTTTTTATGTTAACAAGTTTTTTCGAAAATCACAAAATGGTCTAAAACGTCTCCAAATGTGATTTGAAGCTATTCTAAGCACTTTGGTGTTTTTATGTTAAAAAGTTTTTTCGAAAATCACAAAATGGTCTAAAACGTCTCCAAATGCGATTTGAAGCCCTTTGGTATTTTGTGTGAAAAAGTTTTGTCGAAATGCTCAAAATGGTCTAAAACGATTTATAATGTCATTTTAAGCACTTTGATGTTTTTGTGTAACCAAGTTTCATCGAAATGCACAAAATGGTCTAAAACGTCTCCAAATGCGATTTGAAGCTATTCTAAGCACTTTGGTGTTTTGTGTGAAAAAGTTTTGTCTAAATGCTCAAAAAATGGTCTAAAACGTTTTTAAATACGATATTAAGCTATTTTGTGCTCTTTGATGTTTTTGTGTGAAAAGTGTTATCGAAATGCTCAAAATGGTCTAAAACGGTTTATAATGTGATTTTAAGCACGTTGATGTTTTTGTGTAATCAAGTTTCATCGAAATGCACAAATTGGTCTAAAACGTGTCCAAATGCGATTTGAAGCTATTCTAAGCACTTTGGTGTTTTGTGTGAAAAAGTTTTGTCGAAATGCTCAAAATGGTCTAAAACGTTTTTAAATACGATATTAAGCTATTTTGTGCTCTTTGATGTTTTTGTGTGAAAAGTGTTATCGAAATGTTCAAAATGGTCTAAAACGGTTTATAATGTGATTTTAAGCACTTTGATGTTTTTGTGTAACCAAGTTTTTTCGAAAATCTCAAAATGGTCTAAAACGTCTCCAAATACGATTTGAAGCTATTCTAAGCACTTTGGTGTTTTTATGTTAACAAGTTTTTTCGAAAATCACAAAATGGTCTAAAACGTCTCCAAATGCGATTTGAAGCCCTTTGGTATTTTGTGTGAAAAAGTTTTGTCGAAATGCTCAAAATGGTCTAAAACGATTTATAATGTCATTTTAAGCACTTTGATGTTTTTGTGTAACCAAGTTTCATCGAAATGCACAAAATGGTCTAAAACGTCTCCAAATGCGATTTGAAGCTATTCTAAGCACTTTGGTGTTTTGTGTGAAAAAGTTTTGTCTAAATGCTCAAAAAATGGTCTAAAACGTTTTTAAATACGATATTAAGCTATTTTGTGCTCTTTGATGTTTTTGTGTGAAAAGTGTTATCGAAATGCTCAAAATGGTCTAAAACGGTTTATAATGTGATTTTAAGCACGTTGATGTTTTTGTGTAATCAAGTTTCATCGAAATGCACAAATTGGTCTAAAACGTCTCCAAATGCGATTTGAAGCTATTCTAAGCACTTTGGTGTTTTGTGTGAAAAAGTTTTGTCGAAATGCTCAAAATGGTCTAAAACGTTTTTAAATACGATATTAAGCTATTTTGTGCTCTTTGATGTTTTTGTGTGAAAAGTGTTATCGAAATGTTCAAAATGGTCTAAAACGGTTTATAATGTGATTTTAAGCACTTTGATGTTTTTGTGTAACCAAGTTTTTTCGAAAATCTCAAAATGGTCTAAAACGTCTCCAAATACGATTTGAAGCTATTCTAAGCACTTTGGTGTTTTTATGTTAACAAGTTCTTTCGAAAATCACAAAATGGTCTAAAACGTCTCCAAATGCGATTTGAAGCTATTCTAAGCACTTTGGTGTTTTTATGTTAAGTTTTTTCAAAATCACAAAATGGTCTAAACCGTCTCCAAATGCGATTTGAAGCTATTCTAAGCACTTTGGTGTTTTGTGTGAAAAAGTTTTATCTAAATGCTCAAAATGGTCTAAAACATTTATAAATACGATATTAAGCTATTTTGTGCTCTTTGATGTTTTTGTGTGAAAATTGTTATCGAAATGCTCAAAATGGTCTAAAACGGTTTATAATGTGATTCTAAGCACATTGGTGTTTTTATGTTAACAATCTTTTTCGAAAATCACAAAATGGTCTAAAACGTTTCCAAATGCGATTTGAAGCTATTCTAAGCACTTTCGTGTTTTTATGTTAACAAGTTTTTTCAATAATCACAAAATGGTCTACAACGTCTCCAAATGTGATTTGAAGCTATTCTAAGCACTTTCGTGTTTTTATGTTAACAAGTTTTTTCAAAAATCACAAAATGGTCTAAAACATCTCCAAATGTGATTTGAAGCTATTCTAAGCACTTTGGTGTTTTTATGTTAACAAGTTTTTTCAAAAATCACAAAATGGTCTAAAACGTCTCCAAATGCGATTTGAAGCTATTCTAAGCACTTTGGTGTTTTGTGTGAAAAAGTTTTATCTAAATGCTCAAAATGGTCTAAAACATTTTTAAATACGATATTAAGCTATTTTGTGCTCTTTGATGTTTTTGTGTGAAAATTGTTATCGAAATGCTCAAAATGGTCTAAAACGGTTTATAATGTGATTCTAAGCACTTATGGTCTAAAACGTCTCCAAATGTGATTTGAAGCTATTCTAAGCACTTTGGTGTTTTTATGTTAAAAAGTTTTTTCGAAAATCACAAAATGGTCTAAAACGTTTCCAAATGCGATTTGAAGCTATTCTAAGCACTTTCGTGTTTTTATGTTAACAATTTTTTTCGAAAATCACAAAATGGTCTAAAACGTTTCCAAATGCGATTTGAAGCTATTCTAAGCACTTTCGTGTTTTTATGTTAACAAGTTTTTTCAAAAATCACAAAATGGTCTAAAACATCTCCAAATGTGATTTGAAGCTATTCTAAGCACTTTGGTGTTTTTATGTTAACAAGTTTTTTCAAAAATCACAAAATGGTCTAAAACGTCTCCAAATGCGATTTGAAGCTATTCTAAGCACTTTGGTGTTTTGTGTGAAAAAGTTTTATCTAAATAAATGCTCAAAATGGTCTAAAACATTTTTAAATACGATATTAAGCTATTTTGTGCTCTTTGATGTTTTTGTGTGAAAATTGTTATCGAAATGCTCAAAATGGTCTAAAACGGTTTATAATGTGATTCTAAGCACTTATGGTCTAAAACGTCTCCAAATGTGATTTGAAGCTATTCTAAGCACTTTGGTGTTTTTATGTTAAAAAGTTTTTTCGAAAATCACAAAATGGTCTAAAACGTCTCCAAATGCGATTTGAAGCTATTCTAAGCACTTTGGTATTTTGTGTGAAAAAGTTTTGTCGAAATGCTCAAAATGGTCTAAAACGATTTATAATGTGATTTTAAGCACTTTGATGTTTTTGTGTAACCAAGTTTCATCGAAATGCACAAAATGGTCTAAAACGTCTCCAAATGCGATTTGAAGCTATTCTAAGCACTTTGGTGTTTTGTGTGAAAAAGTTTTATCTAAATGCTCAAAATGGTCTAAAACATTTATAAATACGATATTAAGCTATTTTGTGCTCTTTGATGTTTTTGTGTGAAAATTGTTATCGAAATGCTCAAAATGGTCTAAAACGGTTTATAATGTGATTCTAAGCACATTGGTGTTTTTATGTTAACAATCTTTTTCGAAAATCACAAAATGGTCTAAAACGTTTCCAAATGCGATTTGAAGCTATTCTAAGCACTTTCGTGTTTTTATGTTAACAAGTTTTTTCAATAATCACAAAATGGTCTACAACGTCTCCAAATGTGATTTGAAGCTATTCTAAGCACTTTCGTGTTTTTATGTTAACAAGTTTTTTCAAAAATCACAAAATGGTCTAAAACATCTCCAAATGTGATTTGAAGCTATTCTAAGCACTTTGGTGTTTTTATGTTAACAAGTTTTTTCAAAAATCACAAAATGGTCTAAAACGTCTCCAAATGCGATTTGAAGCTATTCTAAGCACTTTGGTGTTTTGTGTGAAAAAGTTTTATCTAAATGCTCAAAATGGTCTAAAACATTTTTAAATACGATATTAAGCTATTTTGTGCTCTTTGATGTTTTTGTGTGAAAATTGTTATCGAAATGCTCAAAATGGTCTAAAACGGTTTATAATGTGATTCTAAGCACTTATGGTCTAAAACGTCTCCAAATGTGATTTGAAGCTATTCTAAGCACTTTGGTGTTTTTATGTTAAAAAGTTTTTTCGAAAATCACAAAATGGTCTAAAACGTTTCCAAATGCGATTTGAAGCTATTCTAAGCACTTTCGTGTTTTTATGTTAACAATTTTTTTCGAAAATCACAAAATGGTCTAAAACGTTTCCAAATGCGATTTGAAGCTATTCTAAGCACTTTCGTGTTTTTATGTTAACAAGTTTTTTCAAAAATCACAAAATGGTCTAAAACATCTCCAAATGTGATTTGAAGCTATTCTAAGCACTTTGGTGTTTTTATGTTAACAAGTTTTTTCAAAAATCACAAAATGGTCTAAAACGTCTCCAAATGCGATTTGAAGCTATTCTAAGCACTTTGGTGTTTTGTGTGAAAAAGTTTTATCTAAATGCTCAAAATGGTCTAAAACATTTTTAAATACGATATTAAGCTATTTTGTGCTCTTTGATGTTTTTGTGTGAAAATTGTTATCGAAATGCTCAAAATGGTCTAAAACGGTTTATAATGTGATTCTAAGCACTTATGGTCTAAAACGTCTCCAAATGTGATTTGAAGCTATTCTAAGCACTTTGGTGTTTTTATGTTAAAAAGTTTTTTCGAAAATCACAAAATGGTCTAAAACGTCTCCAAATGCGATTTGAAGCTATTCTAAGCACTTTGGTATTTTGTGTGAAAAAGTTTTGTCGAAATGCTCAAAATGGTCTAAAACGATTTATAATGTGATTTTAAGCACTTTGATGTTTTTGTGTAACCAAGTTTCATCGAAATGCACAAAATGGTCTAAAACGTCTCCAAATGCGATTTGAAGCTATTCTAAGCACTTTGGTGTTTTGTGTGAAAAAGTTTTGTCTAAATGCTCAAAATGGTCTAAAACGTTTTTAAATACGATATTAAGCTATTTTGTGCTCTTTGATGTTTTTGTGTGAAAAGTGTTACCGAAATGCTAAAGATGGTCTAAAACGGTTTATAATGTGATTTTAAGCACTTTGATGTTTTTGTGTAACCAATTTTTTTCGAAAATCTCAAAATGGTCTAAAACGTCTCCAAATACGATTTGAAGCTATTCTAAGCACTTTGGTGTTTTTATGTTAACAAGTTTTTTCGAAAATCACAAAATGGTCTAAAACGTCTCCAAATGCGATTTGAAGCTATTCTAAGCACTTTGGTGTTTTTATGTTAACAAGTTTTTTCAAAATCACAAAATGGTCTAAAACTTCTCCAAATGCGATTTGAAGCTATTCTAAACCCTTTGGTGTTTTTATGTTGATAAGTTTTTTCGAAAATCACAAATTGGTCTAAAACGTCTCCAAATGCGATTTGAAGCTATTCTAAACACTTTGGTGTTTTTATGTTAACAATTTTTTTCGAAAATCACAAAATGGTCTAAAACGTTTCCAAATGCGATTTGAAGCTATTCTAAGCACTTTCGTGTTTTTATGTTAACAATTTTTTTCGAAAATCACAAAATGGTCTAAAACGTCTCCAAATGCGATTTGAAGCTATTCTAAGCACTTTGGTGTTTTGTGTGAAAAAGTTTTGTCGAAATGCTCAAAATGGTCTAAAAAGTTTTTAAATACGATATTAAGCTATTTTGTGCTCTTTGATGTTTTTGTGTGAAAAGTGTTATCGAAATGCTCAAAATGGTCTAAAACGGATTATAATGTGATTTTAAGCACTTTGATGTTTTTGTGTAACCAAGTTTCATCGAAATGCATAAAATGGTCTAAAACGTCTCCAAATGCGATTTGAAGCTATTCTAAGTACTTTGGTGTTTTTATGTTAACAAGTTTTTTCGAAAATCACAAAATGGTCTAAAACGTCTCCAAATACGATTTGAAGCTATTGTAAGCACTTTGGTGTTTTTATGTTAACAAGTTTTTTCAAAAATCACAAATTGGTCTAAAATGTCTCAAATGCGATTTGAAGCACTTTGGTGTTTTTATGTTAACAAGTTTTTTCGAAAATCACAAAATGGTCTAAAACGTCTCCAAATGCGATTTGAAGCTATTCTAAACACTTTGGTGTTTTGTGTGAAAAAGTTTTGTCTAAATGCTCAAAATGGTCTAAAACGTTTTTAAATACGATATTAAGCTATTTTGTGCTCTTTGATGTTTTTGTGTGAAAAGTGTTATCGAAATGCTCAAAATGGTCTAAAACGGATTATAATGTGATTTTAAGCACATTGATGTTTTTGTGTAACCAAGTTTCATCGAAATGCATAAAATGGTCTAAAACGTCTCCAAATTCGATTTGAAGCTATTCTAAGTACTTTGGTGTTTTTATGTTAACAAGTTTTTTCGAAAATCACAAAATGGTCTAAAACGTCTCCAAATACGATTTGAAGCTATTGTATGCACTTTGGTGTTTTTATGTTAACAAGTTTTTTCAAAAATCACAAATTGGTCTAAAATGTCTCCAAATGCGATTTGAAGCACTTTGGTGTTTTTATGTTAACAAGTTTTTTCGAAAATCACAAAATGGTCTAAAACGTCTCCAAATGCGATTTGAAGCTATTCTAAACACTTTGGTATTTTTAGGTTAACAAGTTTTTTCGAAAATCACAAATTGGCCTAAAACGGTCTCCAAATGCGATTTGAAGTTATTCTGTACACTTTGATGTTTTTATGTTAACAAGTTTTTTCGAAAATCACAAAATGGTCTAAAACGTCTCCAAATGCGATTTGAAGCTATTCTAAGCACTTTGGTGTTTTGTGTGAAAAAGTTTTGTCGAAATGCTCAAAATGGTCTAAAACGTTTTTAAATACGATATTAAGCTATTTTGTGCTCTTTGATGTTTTTGTGTGAAAAGTGTTATCGAAATGCTCAAAATGGTCTAAAATGGTTTATAATGTGATTTTAAGCACTTTGATGTTTTTGTGTAACCAAGTTTCATCGAAATGCACAAAATGGTCTAAAACGTCTCAAAATGCGATTTGAAGCTTTTCTAAGCACATTGGTGTTTTTATGTTAACAAGTTTTTTCGAAAATCACAAAATGGTCTAAAACGTCTCCAAATACGATTTGAAGCTATTCTAAGCACTTTCATGTTTTTATGTTAACAAGTTTTTTCGAAAATCACAAAATGGTCTAAAACGTTTCCAAATGCGATTTGAAGCTATTCTAAGCACTTTCGTGTTTTTATGTTAACAAGTTTTTTCGAAAATCACAAAATGGTCTAAAACCTCTCCAAATGTGATTTGAAGCTATTCTAAGCACTTTGGTGTTTTTATGTTAACAAGTTTTTTCAAAAATCACAAAATGGTCTAAAACGTCTCCAAATGCGATTTGAAGCTATTCTAAGCACTTTGGTGTTTTGTGTGAAAAAGTTTTATCTAAATGCTCAAAATGGTCTAAAACATTTTTAAATACGATATTAAGCTATTTTGTGCTCTTTGATGTTTTTGTGTGAAAATTGTTATCGAAATGCTCAAAATGGTCTAAAACGGTTTATAATGTGATTCTAAGCACTTATGGTCTAAAACGTCTCCAAATGTGATTTGAAGCTATTCTAAGCACTTTGGTGTTTTTATGTTAACAAGTTTTTTCGAAAATCACAAAATGGTCTAAAACGTCTCCAAATGCGATTTGAAGCTATTCTAAACACTTTGGTATTTTTAGGTTAACAAGTTTTTTCGAAAATCACAAATTGGCCTAAAACGGTCTCCAAATGCGATTTGAAGCTATTCTGTACACTTTGATGTTTTTATGTTAACAATTTTTTTCGAAAATCACAAAATGGTCTAAAACGTCTCCAAATGCGATTTGAAGCTATTCTAAGCACTTTGGTGTTTTGTGTGAAAAAGTTTTGTCGAAATGCTCAAAATGGTCTAAAAAGTTTTTAAATACGATATTAAGCTATTTTGTGCTCTTTGATGTTTTTGTGTGAAAAGTGTTATCGAAATGCTCAAAATGGTCTAAAACGGATTATAATGTGATTTTAAGCACTTTGATGTTTTTGTGTAACCAAGTTTCATCGAAATGCATAAAATGGTCTAAAACGTCTCCAAATGCGATTTGAAACTATTCTAAGTACTTTGGTGTTTTTATGTTATCAAGT
The DNA here is from genome assembly GCF_964355755.1 of Antedon mediterranea. Taxonomy (NCBI): domain Eukaryota; kingdom Metazoa; phylum Echinodermata; class Crinoidea; order Comatulida; family Antedonidae; genus Antedon; species Antedon mediterranea. The sequence goes on from NW_027306097.1 coordinate 52,243, forward strand.
TTTTTCGAAAATCACAAAATGGTCTAAAACGTCTCCAAATACGATTTGAAGCTATTGTAAGCACTTTGGTGTTTTTATGTTAACAAGTTTTTTCAAAAATCACAAATTGGTCTAAAATGTCTCAAATGCGATTTGAAGCACTTTGGTGTTTTTATGTTAACAAGTTTTTTCGAAAATCACAAAATGGTCTAAAACGTCTCCAAATGCGATTTGAAGCTATTCTAAACACTTTGGTGTTTTGTGTGAAAAAGTTTTGTCTAAATGCTCAAAATGGTCTAAAACGTTTTTAAATACGATATTAAGCTATTTTGTGCTCTTTGATGTTTTTGTGTGAAAAGTGTTATCGAAATGCTCAAAATGGTCTAAAACGGATTATAATGTGATTTTAAGCACATTGATGTTTTTGTGTAACCAAGTTTCATCGAAATGCATAAAATGGTCTAAAACGTCTCCAAATGCGATTTGAAGCTATTCTAAGTACTTTGGTGTTTTTATGTTAACAAGTTTTTTCGAAAATCACAAAATGGTCTAAAACGTCTCCAAATACGATTTGAAGCTATTGTAAGCACTTTGGTGTTTTTATGTTAACAAGTTTTTTCAAAAATCACAAATTGGTCTAAAATGTCTCCAAATGCGATTTGAAGCACTTTGGTGTTTTTATGTTAACAAGTTTTTTCGAAAATCACAAAATGGTCTAAAACGTCTCCAAATGCGATTTGAAGCTATTCTAAGCACTTTGGTGTTTTTATGTTAACAGGTTTTTTCGACGAACACAAAATGTTCTAAAACGTCTCCAAATGCGATTTGAAGCTATTCTAAGCACTTTGGTGTTTTTATGTTAACAGTTTTTTTCGAAAAACACAAAATGTTCTAAAACGTCTCCAAATGCGATTTGAAGCTATTCTAAGCACTTTGGTGTTTTGTGTGAAAAAGTTTTGTCTAAATGCTCAAAATGGTCTAAAACGTTTTTAAATACGATATTAAGCTATTTTGTGCTCTTTGATGTTTTTGTGTGAAAAGTGTTATCGAAATGCTCAAAATGGTCTAAAACGGTTTATAATGTGATTTTAAGCACTTTGATGTTTTTGTGTAATCAAGTTTCATCGAAATGCACAAATTGGTCTAAAACGTCTCCAAATGCGATTTGAAGCTATTCTAAGCACTTTGGTGTTTTGTGTGAAAAAGTTTTGTCGAAATGCTCAAAATGGTCTAAAACGTTTTTAAATACGATATTAAGCTATTTTGTGCTCTTTGATGTTTTTGTGTGAAAAGTGTTATCGAAATGCTCAAAATGGTCTAAAACGGTTTATAATGTGATTTTAAGCACTTTGATGTTTTTGTGTAACCAAGTTTTTTCGAAAATCTCAAAATGGTCTAAAACGTCTCCAAATACGATTTGAAGCTATTCTAAGCACTTTGGTGTTTTTATGTTAACAAGTTTTTTCGAAAATCACAAAATGGTCTAAAACGTCTCCAAATGCGATTTTAAGCTATTCTAAGCACTTTGGTGTTTTTATGTTAACAAGTTTTTTCAAAATCACAAAATGGTCTAAAACGTCTCCAAATGCGATTTGAAGCTATTCTAAACCCTTTGGTGTTTTTATGTTGATAAGTTTTTTCGAAAATCACAAATTGGTCTAAAACGTCTCCAAATGCGATTTGAAGCTATTCTAAACACTTTGGTGTTTTTATGTTAACAATTTTTTTCGAAAATCACAAAATGGTCTAAAACGTTTCCAAATGCGATTTGAAGCTATTCTAAGCACTTTCGTGTTTTTATGTTAACAAGTTTTTTCGAAAATCACAAAATGGTCTAAAACGTTTCCAAATTCGATTTGAAGCTATTCTAAGCACTTTCGTGTTTTTATGTTAACAAGTTTTTTCGAAAATCACAAAATGGTCTGAAACGTCTCCAAATGTGATTTGAAGCTATTCTAACACTTTGGTGTTTTTATGTTAACAAGTTTTTTCAAAAATCACAAAATGGTCTAAAACGTCTCCAAATGCGATTTGAAGCTATTCTAAGCACTTCTGTGTTTTGTGTGAAAAAGTTTTATCTAAATGCTCAAAATGGTCTAAAACATTTTTAAATACGATATTAAGCTATTTTGTGCTCTTTGATGTTTTTGTGTGAAAATTGTTATCGAAATGCTCAAAATGGTCTAAAACGGTTTATAATGTGATTCTAAGCACTTTGGTGTTTTTATGTTAACAATTTTTTTCGAAAATCACAAAATGGTCTAAAACGTTTCCAAATGCGATTTGAAGCTATTCTAAGCACTTTCGTGTTTTTATGTTAACAAGTTTTTTCGAAAATCACAAAATGGTCTAAAACGTCTCCAAATGTGATTTGAAGCTATTCTAAGCACTTTGGTGTTTTTATGTTAAAAAGTTTTTTCGAAAATCACAAAATGGTCTAAAACGTCTCCAAATGCGATTTGAAGCCCTTTGGTATTTTGTGTGAAAAAGTTTTGTCGAAATGCTCAAAATGGTCTAAAACGATTTATAATGTCATTTTAAGCACTTTGATGTTTTTGTGTAACCAAGTTTCATCGAAATGCACAAAATGGTCTAAAACGTCTCCAAATGCGATTTGAAGCTATTCTAAGCACTTTGGTGTTTTGTGTGAAAAAGTTTTGTCTAAATGCTCAAAAAATGGTCTAAAACGTTTTTAAATACGATATTAAGCTATTTTGTGCTCTTTGATGTTTTTGTGTGAAAAGTGTTATCGAAATGCTCAAAATGGTCTAAAACGGTTTATAATGTGATTTTAAGAACGTTGATGTTTTTGTGTAATCAAGTTTCATCGAAATGCACAAATTGGTCTAAAACGTCTCCAAATGCGATTTGAAGCTATTCTAAGCACTTTGGTGTTTTGTGTGAAAAAGTTTTGTCGAAATGCTCAAAATGGTCTAAAACGTTTTTAAATACGATATTAAGCTATTTTGTGCTCTTTGATGTTTTTGTGTGAAAAGTGTTATCGAAATGTTCAAAATGGTCTAAAACGGTTTATAATGTGATTTTAAGCACTTTGATGTTTTTGTGTAACCAAGTTTTTTCGAAAATCTCAAAATGGTCTAAAACGTCTCCAAATACGATTTGAAGCTATTCTAAGCACTTTGGTGTTTTTATGTTAACAAGTTCTTTCGAAAATCACAAAATGGTCTAAAACGTCTCCAAATGCGATTTGAAGCTATTCTAAGCACTTTGGTGTTTTTATGTTAACAAGTTTTTTCAAAATCACAAAATGGTCTAAACCGTCTCCAAATGCGATTTGAAGCTATTCTAAGCACTTTGGTGTTTTGTGTGAAAAAGTTTTATCTAAATGCTCAAAATGGTCTAAAACATTTTTAAATACGATATTAAGCTATTTTGTGCTCTTTGATGTTTTTGTGTGAAAATTGTTATCGAAATGCTCAAAATGGTCTAAAACGGTTTATATTGTGATTCTAAGCACTTTGGTGTTTTTATGTTAACAATCTTTTTCGAAAATCACAAAATGGTCTAAAACGTTTCCAAATGCGATTTGAAGCTATTCTAACCACTTTCGTGTTTTTATGTTAACAAGTTTTTTCGAAAATCACAAAATGGTCTAAAACGTCTCCAAATGTGATTTGAAGCTATTCTAAGCACTTTGGTGTTTTTATGTTAACAAGTTTTTTCAAAAATCACAAAATGGTCTAAAACGTCTCCAAATGCGATTTGAAGCTATTCTAAGCACTTTGGTGTTTTTATGTTAACAGGTTTTTTCGAAGAACACAAAATGTTCTAAAACGTCTCCAAATGCGATTTGAAACTATTCTAAGCACTTTGGTGTTTTTATGTTAACAGTTTTTTTCGAAAAACACAAAATGTTCTAAAACGTCTCCAAATGCGATTTGAAGCTATTCTAAGCACTTTGGTGTTTTTATGTTAACAGGTTTTTTCGACGAACACAAAATGTTCTAAAACGTCTCCAAATGCGATTTGAAGCTATTCTAAGCACTTTGGTGTTTTTATGTTAACAGTTTTTTTCGAAAAACACAAAATGTTCTAAAACGTCTCCAAATGCGATTTGAAGCTATTCTAAGCACTTTGGTGTTTTGTGTGAAAAAGTTTTGTCTAAATGCTCAAAATGGTCTAAAACGTTTTTAAATACGATATTAAGCTATTTTGTGCTCTTTGATGTTTTTGTGTGAAAAGTGTTATCGAAATGCTCAAAATGGTCTAAAACGGTTTATAATGTGATTTTAAGCACTTTGATGTTTTTGTGTAATCAAGTTTCATCGAAATGCACAAATTGGTCTAAAACGTCTCCAAATGCGATTTGAAGCTATTCTAAGCACTTTGGTGTTTTGTGTGAAAAAGTTTTGTCGAAATGCTCAAAATGGTCTAAAACGTTTTTAAATACGATATTAAGCTATTTTGTGCTCTTTGATGTTTTTGTGTGAAAAGTGTTATCGAAATGCTCAAAATGGTCTAAAACGGTTTATAATGTGATTTTAAGCACTTTGATGTTTTTGTGTAACCAAGTTTTTTCGAAAATCTCAAAATGGTCTAAAACGTCCTCCAAATACGATTTGAAGCTATTCTAAGCACTTTGGTGTTTTTATGTTAACAAGTTTTTTCGAAAATCACAAAATGGTCTAAAACGTCTCCAAATGCGATTTGAAGCTATTCTAAGCACTTTGGTGTTTTTATGTTAACAAGTTTTTTCAAAATCACAAAATGGTCTAAAACGTCTCCAAATGCGATTTGAAGCTATTCTAAACCCTTTGGTGTTTTTATGTTGATAAGTTTTTTCGAAAATCACAAATTGGTCTAAAACGTCTCCAAATGCGATTTGAAGCTATTCTAAACACTTTGGTGTTTTTATGTTAACAATTTTTTTCGAAAATCACAAAATGGTCTAAAACGTTTCCAAATGCGATTTGAAGCTATTCTAAGCACTTTCGTGTTTTTATGTTAACAAGTTTTTTCGAAAATCACAAAATGGTCTAAAACGTTTCCAAATTCGATTTGAAGCTATTCTAAGCACTTTCGTGTTTTTATGTTAACAAGTTTTTTCGAAAATCACAAAATGGTCTGAAACGTCTCCAAATGTGATTTGAAGCTATTCTAACACTTTGGTGTTTTTATGTTAACAAGTTTTTTCAAAAATCACAAAATGGTCTAAAACGTCTCCAAATGCGATTTGAAGCTATTCTAAGCACTTTGGTGTTTTGTGTGAAAAAGTTTTATCTAAATGCTCAAAATGGTCTAAAACATTTTTAAATACGATATTAAGCTATTTTGTGCTCTTTGATGTTTTTGTGTGAAAATTGTTATCGAATTTCTCAAAATGGTCTAAAACGGTTTATAATGTGATTCTAAGCACTTTGGTGTTTTTATGTTAACAATTTTTTTCGAAAATCACAAAATGGTCTAAAACGTCTCCAAATGCGATTTGAAGCTATTCTAAACACTTTGGTGTTTTTATGTTAACAATTTTTTTCGAAAATCACAAAATGGTCTAAAACGTTTCCAAATGCGATTTGAAGCTATTCTAAGCACTTTGGTGTTTTTATGTTAAAAAGTTTTTTCGAAAATCACAAAATGGTCTAAAACGTCTCCAAATGCGATTTGAAGCCCTTTGGTATTTTGTGTGAAAAAGTTTTGTCGAAATGCTCAAAATGGTCTAAAACGATTTATAATGTCATTTTAAGCACTTTGATGTTTTTGTGTAACCAAGTTTCATCGAAATGCACAAAATGGTCTAAAACGTCTCCAAATGCGATTTGAAGCTATTCTAAGCACTTTGGTGTTTTGTGTGAAAAAGTTTTGTCTAAATGCTCAAAAAATGGTCTAAAACGTTTTTAAATACGATATTAAGCTATTTTGTGCTCTTTGATGTTTTTGTGTGAAAAGTGTTATCGAAATGCTCAAAATGGTCTAAAACGGTTTATAATGTGATTTTAAGAACGTTGATGTTTTTGTGTAATCAAGTTTCATCGAAATGCACAAATTGGTCTAAAACGTCTCCAAATGCGATTTGAAGCTATTCTAAGCACTTTGGTGTTTTGTGTGAAAAAGTTTTGTCGAAATGCTCAAAATGGTCTAAAACGTTTTTAAATACGATATTAAGCTATTTTGTGCTCTTTGATGTTTTTGTGTGAAAAGTGTTATCGAAATGTTCAAAATGGTCTAAAACGGTTTATAATGTGATTTTAAGCACTTTGATGTTTTTGTGTAACCAAGTTTTTTCGAAAATCTCAAAATGGTCTAAAACGTCTCCAAATACGATTTGAAGCTATTCTAAGCACTTTGGTGTTTTTATGTTAACAAGTTCTTTCGAAAATCACAAAATGGTCTAAAACGTCTCCAAATGCGATTTGAAGCTATTCTAAGCACTTTGGTGTTTTTATGTTAACAAGTTTTTTCAAAATCACAAAATGGTCTAAACCGTCTCCAAATGCGATTTGAAGCTATTCTAAGCACTTTGGTGTTTTGTGTGAAAAAGTTTTATCTAAATGCTCAAAATGGTCTAAAACATTTTTAAATACGATATTAAGCTATTTTGTGCTCTTTGATGTTTTTGTGTGAAAATTGTTATCGAAATGCTCAAAATGGTCTAAAACGGTTTATATTGTGATTCTAAGCACTTTGGTGTTTTTATGTTAACAATCTTTTTCGAAAATCACAAAATGGTCTAAAACGTTTCCAAATGCGATTTGAAGCTATTCTAACCACTTTCGTGTTTTTATGTTAACAAGTTTTTTCGAAAATCACAAAATGGTCTAAAACGTCTCCAAATGTGATTTGAAGCTATTCTAAGCACTTTGGTGTTTTTATGTTAACAAGTTTTTTCAAAAATCACAAAATGGTCTAAAACGTCTCCAAATGCGATTTGAAGCTATTCTAAGCACTTTGGTGTTTTTATGTTAACAGGTTTTTTCGAAGAACACAAAATGTTCTAAAACGTCTCCAAATGCGATTTGAAGCTATTCTAAGCACTTTGGTGTTTTTATGTTAACAGTTTTTTTCGAAAAACACAAAATGTTCTAAAACGTCTCCAAATGCGATTTGAAGCTATTCTAAGCACTTTGGTGTTTTGTGTGAAAAAGTTTTGTCTAAATGCTCAAAATGGTCTAAAACGTTTTTAAATACGATATTAAGCTATTTTGTGCTCTTTGATGTTTTTGTGTGAAAAGTGTTATCGAAATGCTCAAAATGGTCTAAAACGGTTTATAATGTGATTTTAAGCACTTTGATGTTTTTGTGTAACCAAGTTTTTTCGAAAATCTCAAAATGGTCTAAAACGTCTCCAAATACGATTTGAAGCTATTCTAAGCACTTTGGTGTTTTTATGTTAACAAGTTTTTTCGAAAATCACAAAATGGTCTAAAACGTCTCCAAATGCGATTTGAAGCTTTTCTAAGCACTTTGGTGTTTTTATGTTAACAAGTTTTTTCAAAATCACAAAATGGTCTAAAACGTCTCCAAATGAAGCTATTCTAAACCCTTTGGTGTTTTTATGTTGATAAGTTTTTTCGAAAATCACAAATTGGTCTAAAACGTCTCCAAATGCGATTTGAAGCTATTCTAAGCACTTTGGTGTTTTTATGTTAACAAGTTTTTTCGAAAATCACAAAATGGTCTAAAACGTCTCCAAATGCGATTTGAAGATATTCTAAACCCTTTGGTGTTTTTATGTTGATAAGTTTTTTAGAAAATCACAAATTGGTCTAAAATGTCTCCAAATGCGATTTGAAGCTATTCTAAGCACTTTGGTGTTTTTATGTTAACAAGTTTTTTCGAAAATCACAAAATGGTCTAAAACGTCTCCAAATGCGATTTGAAGCTATTCTAAACACTTTGGTATTTTTAGGTTAACAAGTTTTTTCGAAAATCACAAATTGGCCTAAAACGGTCTCCAAATGCGATTTGAAGCTATTCTGTACACTTTGATGTTTTTATGTTAACAATTTTTTTCGAAAATCACAAAATGGTCTAAAACGTCTCCAAATGCGATTTGAAGCTATTCTAAGCACTTTGGTGTTTTGTGTGAAAAAGTTTTGTCGAAATGCTCAAAATGGTCTAAAAAGTTTTTAAATACGATATTAAGCTATTTTGTGCTCTTTGATGTTTTTGTGTGAAAAGTGTTATCGAAATGCTCAAAATGGTCTAAAACGGATTATAATGTGATTTTAAGCACATTGATGTTTTTGTGTAACCAAGTTTCATCGAAATGCATAAAATGGTCTAAAACGTCTCCAAATGCGATTTGAAGCTATTCTAAGTACTTTGGTGTTTTTATGTTAACAAGTTTTTTCGAAAATCACAAAATGGTCTAAAACGTCTCCAAATACGATTTGAAGCTATTGTAAGCACTTTGGTGTTTTTATGTTAACAAGTTTTTTCAAAAATCACAAATTGGTCTAAAATGTCTCAAATGCGATTTGAAGCACTTTGGTGTTTTTATGTTAACAAGTTTTTTCGAAAATCACAAAATGGTCTAAAACGTCTCCAAATGCGATTTGAAGCTATTCTAAACACTTTGGTGTTTTGTGTGAAAAAGTTTTGTCTAAATGCTCAAAATGGTCTAAAACGTTTTTAAATACGATATTAAGCTATTTTGTGCTCTTTGATGTTTTTGTGTGAAAAGTGTTATCGAAATGCTCAAAATGGTCTAAAACGGATTATAATGTGATTTTAAGCACTTTGATGTTTTTGTGTAACCAAGTTTTTTCGAAAATCTCAAAATGGTCTAAAACGTCTCCAAATACGATTTGAAGCTATTCTAAGCACTTTGGTGTTTTTATGTTAACAAGTTTTTTCGAAAATCACAAAATGGTCTAAAACGTCTCCAAATGCGATTTGAAGCTATTCTAAGCACTTTGGTGTTTTTATGTTAACAAGTTTTTTCAAAATCACAAAATGGTCTAAACCGTCTCCAAATGCGATTTGAAGCTATTCTAAGCACTTTGGTGTTTTGTGTGAAAAATTTTATCTAAATGCTCAAAATGGTCTAAAACATTTTTAAATACGATATTAAGCTATTTTGTGCTCTTTGATGTTTTTGTGTGAAAATTGTTATCGAAATGCTCAAAATGGTCTAAAACGGTTTATATTGTGATTCTAAGCACTTTGGTGTTTTTATGTTAACAATCTTTTTCGAAAATCACAAAATGGTCTAAAACGTTTCCAAATGCGATTTGAAGCTATTCTAAGCACTTTCGTGTTTTTATGTTAACAAGTTTTTTCGAAAATCACAAAATGGTCTAAAACGTCTCCAAATGTGATTTGAAGCTATTCTAAGCACTTTGGTGTTTTTATGTTAACAAGTTTTTTCAAAAATCACAAAATGGTCTAAAACGTCTCCAAATGCGATTTGAAGCTATTCTAAGCACTTTGGTGTTTTTATGTTAACAGGTTTTTTCGACGAACACAAAATGTTCTAAAACGTCTCCAAATGCGATTTGAAGCTATTCTAAGCACTTTGGTGTTTTTATGTTAACAGTTTTTTTCGAAAAACACAAAATGTTCTAAAACGTCTCCAAATGCGATTTGAAGCTATTCTAAGCACTTTGGTGTTTTGTGTGAAAAAGTTTTGTCTAAATGCTCAAAATGGTCTAAAACGTTTTTAAATACGATATTAAGCTATTTTGTGCTCTTTGATGTTTTTGTGTGAAAAGTGTTATCGAAATGCTCAAAATGGTCTAAAACGGTTTATAATGTGATTTTAAGCACTTTGATGTTTTTGTGTAATCAAGTTTCATCGAAATGCACAAATTGGTCTAAAACGTCTCCAAATGCGATTTGAAGCTATTCTAAGCACTTTGGTGTTTTGTGTGAAAAAGTTTTGTCGAAATGCTCAAAATGGTCTAAAACGTTTTTAAATACGATATTAAGCTATTTTGTGCTCTTTGATGTTTTTGTGTGAAAAGTGTTATCGAAATGCTCAAAATGGTCTAAAACCGTTTATAATGTGATTTTAAGCACTTTGATGTTTTTGTGTAACCAAGTTTTTTCGAAAATCTCAAAATGGTCTAAAACGTCTCCAAATACGATTTGAAGCTATTCTAAGCACTTTGGTGTTTTTATGTTAACAAGTTTTTTCGAAAATCACAAAATGGTCTAAAACGTCTCCAAATGCGATTTGAAGCTATTCTAAGCACTTTGGTGTTTTTATGTTAACAAGTTTTTTCAAAATCACAAAATGGTCTAAAACGTCTCCAAATGCGATTTGAAGCTATTCTAAACCCTTTGGTGTTTTTATGTTGATAAGTTTTTTCGAAAATCACAAATTGGTCTAAAACGTCTCCAAATGCGATTTGAAGCTATTCCAAACACTTTGGTGTTTTTATGTTAACAATTTTTTTCGAAAATCACAAAATGGTCTAAAACGTTTCCAAATGCGATTTGAAGCTATTCTAAGCACTTTCGTGTTTTTATGTTAACAAATTTTTTCGAAAATCACAAAATGGTCTAAAACGTTTCCAAATTCGATTTGAAGCTATTCTAAGCACTTTCGTGTTTTTATGTTAACAAGTTTTTTCGAAAATCACAAAATGGTCTGAAACGTCTCCAAATGTGATTTGAAGCTATTCTAACACTTTGGTGTTTTTATGTTAACAAGTTTTTTCAAAAATCACAAAATGGTCTAAAACGTCTCCAAATGCGATTTGAAGCTATTCTAAGCACTTTGGTGTTTTGTGTGAAAAAGTTTTATCTAAATGCTCAAAATGGTCTAAAACATTTTTAAATACGATATTAAGCTATTTTGTGCTCTTTGATGTTTTTGTGTGAAAATTGTTATCGAAATGCTCAAAATGGTCTAAAACGGTTTATAATGTGATTCTAAGCACTTTGGTGTTTTTATGTTAACAATTTTTTTCGAAAATCACAAAATGGTCTAAAACGTTTCCAAATGCGATTTGAAGCTATTCTAAGCACTTTCGTGTTTTTATGTTAACAAATTTTTTCGAAAATCACAAAATGGTCTAAAACGTCTCCAAATGTGATTTGAAGCTATTCTAAGCACTTTGGTGTTTTTATGTTAAAAAGTTTTTTCGAAAATCACAAAATGGTCTAAAACGTCTCCAAATGCGATTTGAAGCCCTTTGGTATTTTGTGTGAAAAAGTTTTGTCGAAATGCTCAAAATGGTCTAAAACGATTTATAATGTCATTTTAAGCACTTTGATGTTTTTGTGTAACCAAGTTTCATCGAAATGCACAAAATGGTCTAAAACGTCTCCAAATGCGATTTGAAGCTATTCTAAGCACTTTGGTGTTTTGTGTGAAAAAGTTTTGTCTAAATGCTCAAAAAATGGTCTAAAACGTTTTTAAATACGATATTAAGCTATTTTGTGCTCTTTGATGTTTTTGTGTGAAAAGTGTTATCGAAATGCTCAAAATGGTCTAAAACGGTTTATAATGTGATTTTAAGCACGTTGATGTTTTTGTGTAATCAAGTTTCATCGAAATGCACAAATTGGTCTAAAACGTCTCCAAATGCGATTTGAAGCTATTCTAAGCACTTTGGTGTTTTGTGTGAAAAAGTTTTGTCGAAATGCTCAAAATGGTCTAAAACGTTTTTAAATACGATATTAAGCTATTTTGTGCTCTTTGATGTTTTTGTGTGAAAAGTGTTATCGAAATGTTCAAAATGGTCTAAAACGGTTTATAATGTGATTTTAAGCACTTTGATGTTTTTGTGTAACCAAGTTTTTTCGAAAATCTCAAAATGGTCTAAAACGTCTCCAAATACGATTTGAAGCTATTCTAAGCACTTTGGTGTTTTTATGTTAACAAGTTCTTTCGAAAATCACAAAATGGTCTAAAACGTCTCCAAATGCGATTTGAAGCTATTCTAAGCACTTTGGTGTTTTTATGTTAACAAGTTTTTTCAAAATCACAAAATGGTCTAAACCGTCTCCAAATGCGATTTGAAGCTATTCTAAGCACTTTGGTGTTTTGTGTGAAAAAGTTTTATCTAAATGCTCAAAATGGTCTAAAACATTTTTAAATACGATATTAAGCTATTTTGTGCTCTTTGATGTTTTTGTGTGAAAATTGTTATCGAAATGCTCAAAATGGTCTAAAACGGTTTATATTGTGATTCTAAGCACTTTGGTGTTTTTATGTTAACAATCTTTTTCGAAAATCACAAAATGGTCTAAAACGTTTCCAAATGCGATTTGAAGCTATTCTAACCACTTTCGTGTTTTTATGTTAACAAGTTTTTTCGAAAATCACAAAATGGTCTAAAACGTCTCCAAATGTGATTTGAAGCTATTCTAAGCACTTTGGTGTTTTCATGTTAACAAGTTTTTTCAAAAATCAAAAAATGGTCTAAAACGTCTCCAAATGCGATTTGAAGCTATTCTAAGCACTTTGGTGTTTTTATGTTAACAGGTTTTTTCGAAGAACACAAAATGTTCTAAAACGTCTCCAAATGCGATTTGAAGCTGTTCTAAGCACTTTGGTGTTTTTATGTTAACAGTTTTTTTCGAAAAACACAAAATGTTCTAAAACGTCTCCAAATGCGATTTGAAGCTATTCTAAGCACTTTGGTGTTTTGTGTGAAAAAGTTTTGTCTAAATGCTCAAAATGGTCTAAAACGTTTTTAAATACGATATTAAGCTATTTTGTGCTCTTTGATGTTTTTGTGTGAAAAGTGTTATCGAAATGCTCAAAATGGTCTAAAACGGTTTATAATGTGATTTTAAGCACTTTGATGTTTTTGTGTAACCAAGTTTTTTCGAAAATCTCAAAATGGTCTAAAACGTCTCCAAATACGATTTGAAGCTATTCTAAGCACTTTGGTGTTTTTATGTTAACAAGTTTTTTCGAAAATCACAAAATGGTCTAAAACGTCTCCAAATGCGATTTGAAGCTATTCTAAGCACTTTGGTGTTTTTATGTTAACAAGTTTTTTCAAAATCACAAAATGGTCTAAAACGTCTCCAAATGAAGCTATTCTAAACCCTTTGGTGTTTTTATGTTGATAAGTTTTTTCGAAAATCACAAATTGGTCTAAAACGTCTCCAAATGCGATTTGAAGCTATTCTAAGCACTTTGGTGTTTTTATGTTAACAAGTTTTTTCGAAAATCACAAAATGGTCTAAAACGTCTCCAAATGCGATTTGAAGATATTCTAAACCCTTTGGTGTTTTTATGTTGATAAGTTTTTTAGAAAATCACAAATTGGTCTAAAATGTCTCCAAATGCGATTTGAAGCTATTCTAAGCACTTTGGTGTTTTTATGTTAACAAGTTTTTTCGAAAATCACAAAATGGTCTAAAACGTCTCCAAATGCGATTTGAAGCTATTCTAAACACTTTGGTATTTTTAGGTTAACAAGTTTTTTCGAAAATCACAAATTGGCCTAAAACGGTCTCCAAATGCGATTTGAAGCTATTCTGTACACTTTGATGTTTTTATGTTAACAATTTTTTTCGAAAATCACAAAATGGTCTAAAACGTCTCCAAATGCGATTTGAAGCTATTCTAAGCACTTTGGTGTTTTGTGTGAAAAAGTTTTGTCGAAATGCTCAAAATGGTCTAAAACGTTTTTAAATACGATATTAAGCTATTTTGTGCTCTTTGATGTTTTTGTGTGAAAAGTGTTATCGAAATGTTCAAAATGGTCTAAAACGGTCTATAATGTGATTTTAAGCACTTTGATGTTTTTGTGTAACCAAGTTTTTTCGAAAATCTCAAAATGGTCTAAAACGTCTCCAAATACGATTTGAAGCTATTCTAAGCACTTTGGTGTTTTTATGTTAACAAGTTCTTTCGAAAATCACAAAATGGTCTAAAACGTCTCCAAATGCGATTTGAAGCTATTCTAAGCACTTTGGTGTTTTTATGTTAACAAGTTTTTTCAAAATCACAAAATGGTCTAAACCGTCTCCAAATGCGATTTGAAGCTATTCTAAGCACTTTGGTGTTTTGTGTGAAAAAGTTTTATCTAAATGCTCAAAATGGTCTAAAACATTTTTAAATACGATATTAAGCTATTTTGTGCTCTTTGATGTTTTTGTGTGAAAATTGTTATCGAAATGCTCAAAATGGTCTAAAACGGTTTATATTGTGATTCTAAGCACTTTGGTGTTTTTATGTTAACAATCTTTTTCGAAAATCACAAAATGGTCTAAAACGTTTCCAAATGCGATTTGAAGCTATTCTAACCACTTTCGTGTTTTTATGTTAACAAGTTTTTTCGAAAATCACAAAATGGTCTAAAACGTCTCCAAATGTGATTTGAAGCTATTCTAAGCACTTTGGTGTTTTCATGTTAACAAGTTTTTTCAAAAATCACAAAATGGTCTAAAACGTCTCCAAATGCGATTTGAAGCTATTCTAAGCACTTTGGTGTTTTTATGTTAACAGGTTTTTTCGAAGAACACAAAATGTTCTAAAACGTCTCCAAATGCGATTTGAAGCTATTCTAAGCACTTTGGTGTTTTTATGTTAACAGTTTTTTTCGAAAAACACAAAATGTTCTAAAACGTCTCCAAATGCGATTTGAAGCTATTCTAAGCACTTTGGTGTTTTGTGTGAAAAAGTTTTGTCTAAATGCTCAAAATGGTCTAAAACGTTTTTAAATACGATATTAAGCTATTTTGTGCTCTTTGATGTTTTTGTGTGAAAAGTGTTATCGAAATGCTCAAAATGGTCTAAAACGGTTTATAATGTGATTTTAAGCACTTTGATGTTTTTGTGTAACCAAGTTTTTTCGAAAATCTCAAAATGGTCTAAAACGTCTCCAAATACGATTTGAAGCTATTCTAAGCACTTTGGTGTTTTTATGTTAACAAGTTTTTTCGAAAATCACAAAATGGTCTAAAACGTCTCCAAATGCGATTTGAAGCTATTCTAAGCACTTTGGTGTTTTTATGTTAACAAGTTTTTTCAAAATCACAAAATGGTCTAAAACGTCTCCAAATGAAGCTATTCTAAACCCTTTGGTGTTTTTATGTTGATAAGTTTTTTCGAAAATCACAAATTGGTCTAAAACGTCTCCAAATGCGATTTGAAGCTATTCTAAGCACTTTGGTGTTTTTATGTTAACAAGTTTTTTCGAAAATCACAAAATGGTCTAAAACGTCTCCAAATGCGATTTGAAGATATTCTAAACCCTTTGGTGTTTTTATGTTGATAAGTTTTTTAGAAAATCACAAATTGGTCTAAAATGTCTCCAAATGCGATTTGAAGCTATTCTAAGCACTTTGGTGTTTTTATGTTAACAAGTTTTTTCGAAAATCACAAAATGGTCTAAAACGTCTCCAAATGCGATTTGAAGCTATTCTAAACACTTTGGTATTTTTAGGTTAACAAGTTTTTTCGAAAATCACAAATTGGCCTAAAACGGTCTCCAAATGCGATTTGAAGCTATTCTGTACACTTTGATGTTTTTATGTTAACAATTTTTTTCGAAAATCACAAAATGGTCTAAAACGTCTCCAAATGCGATTTGAAGCTATTCTAAGCACTTTGGTGATTTGTGTGAAAAAGTTTTGTCGAAATGCTCAAAATGGTCTAAAAAGTTTTTAAATACGATATTAAGCTATTTTGTGCTCTTTGATGTTTTTGTGTGAAAAGTGTTATCGAAATGCTCAAAATGGTCTAAAACGGATTATAATGTGATTTTAAGCACTTTGATGTTTTTGTGTAACCAAGTTTCATCGAAATGCATAAAATGGTCTAAAACGTCTCCAAATGCGATTTGAAGCTATTCTAAGTACTTTGGTGTTTTTATGTTAACAAGTTTTTTCGAAAATCACAAAATGGTCTAAAACGTCTCCAAATACGATTTGAAGCTATTGTAAGCACTTTGGTGTTTTTATGTTAACAAGTTTTTTCAAAAATCACAAATTGGTCTAAAATGTCTCAAATGCGATTTGAAGCACTTTGGTGTTTTTATGTTAACAAGTTTTTTCAAAAATCACAAAATGGTCTAAAACGTCTCCAAATGCGATTTGAAGCTATTCTAAACACTTTGGTGTTTTGTGTGAAAAAGTTTTGTCTAAATGCTCAAAATGGTCTAAAACGTTTTTAAATACGATATTAAGCTATTTTGTGCTCTTTGATGTTTTTGTGTGAAAAGTGTTATCGAAATGCTCAAAATGGTCTAAAACGGATTATAATGTGATTTTAAGCACATTGATGTTTTTGTGTAACCAAGTTTCATCGAAATGCATAAAATGGTCTAAAACGTCTCCAAATGCGATTTGAAGCTATTCTAAGTACTTTGGTGTTTTTATGTTAACAAGTTTTTTCGAAAATCACAAAATGGTCTAAAACGTCTCCAAATACGATTTGAAGCTATTGTAAGCACTTTGGTGTTTTTATGTTAACAAGTTTTTTCAAAAATCACAAATTGGTCTAAAATGTCTCCAAATGCGATTTGAAGCACTTTGGTGTTTTTATGTTAACAAGTTTTTTCGAAAATCACAAAATGGTCTAAAACGTCTCCAAATGCGATTTGAAGCTATTCTAAACACTTTGATATTTTTAGGTTAACAAGTTTTTTCGAAAATCACAAATTGGCCTAAAACGGTCTCCAAATGCGATTTGAAGTTATTCTGTACACTTTGATGTTTTTATGTTAACAAGTTTTTTCGAAAATCACAAAATGGTCTAAAACGTCTCCAAATGCGATTTGAAGCTATTCTAAGCACTTTGGTGTTTTGTGTGAAAAAGTTTTGTAGAAATGCTCAAAATGGTCTAAAACGTTTTTAAATACGATATTAAGCTATTTTGTGCTCTTTGATGTTTTTGTGTGAAAAGTGTTATCGAAATGCTCAAAATGGTCTAAAATGGTTTATAATGTGATTTTAAGCACTTTGATGTTTTTGTGTAACCAAGTTTCATCGAAATGCACAAAATGGTCTAAAACGTCTCAAAATGCGATTTGAAGCTATTCTAAGCACATTGGTGATTTTATGTTAACAAGTTTTTTCGAAAATCACAAAATGGTCTAAAACGTCTCCAAATACGATTTGAAGCTATTCTAAGCACTTTCATGTTTTTATGTTAACAAGTTTTTTCGAAAATCACAAAATGGTCTAAAACGTTTCCAAATGCGATTTGAAGCTATTCTAAGCACTTTCGTGTTTTTATGTTAACAAGTTTTTTCGAAAATCACAAAATGGTCTAAAACGTCTCCAAATGCGATTTGAAGCTATTCTAAACCCTTTGGTGTTTTTATGTTGATAAGTTTTTTCGAAAATCACAAATTGGTCTAAAACGTCTCCAAATGCGATTTGAAGCTATTCTAAACACTTTGGTGTTTTTATGTTAACAATTTTTTTCGAAAATCACAAAATGGTCTAAAACGTTTCCAAATGCGATTTGAAGCTATTCTAAGCACTTTCGTGTTTTTATGTTAACAAGTTTTTTCGAAAATCACTAAATGGTCTAAAACGTTTCCAAATGCGATTTGAAGCTATTCTAAGCACTTTCGTGTTTTTATGTTAACAAGTTTTTTCGAAAATCACAAAATGGTCTAAAACGTCTCCAAATGTGATTTGAAGCTATTCTAAGCACTTTGGTGTTTTTATGTTAACAAGTTTTTTCAAAAATCACAAAATGGTCTAAAACGTCTCCAAATGCGATTTGAAGCTATTCTAAGCACTTTGGTGTTTTGTGTGAAAAAGTTTTATCTAAATGCTCAAAATGGTCTAAAACATTTTTAAATACGATATTAGGCTATTTTGTGCTCTTTGATGTTTTTGTGTGAAAATTGTTATCGAAATGCTCAAAATGGTCTAAAACGGTTTATAATGTGATTCTAAGCACTTATGGTCTAAAACGTCTCCAAATGTGATTTGAAGCTATTCTAAGCACTTTGGTGTTTTTATGTTAACAAGTTTTTTCGAAAATCACAAAATGGTCTAAAACGTCTCCAAATGCGATTTGAAGCTATTCTAAACACTTTGGTATTTTTAGGTTAACAAGTTTTTTCGAAAATCACAAATTGGCCTAAAACGGTCTCCAAATGCGATTTGAAGCTATTCTGTACACTTTGATGTTTTTATGTTAACAATTTTTTTCGAAAATCACAAAATGGTCTAAAACGTCTCCAAATGCGATTTGAAGCTATTCTAAGCACTTTGGTGTTTTGTGTGAAAAAGTTTTGTCGAAATGCTCAAAATGGTCTAAAAAGTTTTTAAATACGATATTAAGCTATTTTGTGCTCTTTGATGTTTTTGTGTGAAAAGTGTTATCGAAATGCTCAAAATGGTCTAAAACGGATTATAATGTGATTTTAAGCACTTTGATGTTTTTGTGTAACCAAGTTTCATCGAAATGCATAAAATGGTCTAAAACGTCTCCAAATGCGATTTGAAGCTATTCTAAGTACTTTGGTGTTTTTATGTTAACAAGTTTTTTCGAAAATCACAAAATGGTCTAAAACGTCTCCAAATACGATTTGAAGCTATTGTAAGCACTTTGGTGTTTTTATGTTAACAAGTTTTTTCAAAAATCACAAATTGGTCTAAAATGTCTCAAATGCGATTTGAAGCACTTTGGTGTTTTTATGTTAACAAGTTTTTTCGAAAATCACAAAATGGTCTAAAACGTCTCCAAATGCGATTTGAAGCTATTCTAAACACTTTGGTGTTTTGTGTGAAAAAGTTTTGTCTAAATGCTCAAAATGGTCTAAAACGTTTTTAAATACGATATTAAGCTATTTTGTGCTCTTTGATGTTTTTGTGTGAAAAGTGTTATCGAAATGCTCAAAATGGTCTAAAACGGATTATAATGTGATTTTAAGCACATTGATGTTTTTGTGTAACCAAGTTTCATCGAAATGCATAAAATGGTCTAAAACGTCTCCAAATTCGATTTGAAGCTATTCTAAGTACTTTGGTGTTT
Source organism: Antedon mediterranea (assembly GCF_964355755.1). Lineage (NCBI taxonomy): Eukaryota > Metazoa > Echinodermata > Crinoidea > Comatulida > Antedonidae > Antedon > Antedon mediterranea. Next base: position 71,090 of record NW_027306097.1, read on the forward strand.
TTATGTTAACAAGTTTTTTCGAAAATCACAAAATGGTCTAAAACGTCTCCAAATACGATTTGAAGCTATTGTATGCACTTTGGTGTTTTTATGTTAACAAGTTTTTTCAAAAATCACAAATTGGTCTAAAATGTCTCCAAATGCGATTTGAAGCACTTTGGTGTTTTTATGTTAACAAGTTTTTTCGAAAATCACAAAATGGTCTAAAACGTCTCCAAATGCGATTTGAAGCTATTCTAAACACTTTGGTATTTTTAGGTTAACAAGTTTTTTCGAAAATCACAAATTGGCCTAAAACGGTCTCCAAATGCGATTTGAAGTTATTCTGTACACTTTGATGTTTTTATGTTAACAAGTTTTTTCGAAAATCACAAAATGGTCTAAAACGTCTCCAAATGCGATTTGAAGCTATTCTAAGCACTTTGGTGTTTTGTGTGAAAAAGTTTTGTCGAAATGCTCAAAATGGTCTAAAACGTTTTTAAATACGATATTAAGCTATTTTGTGCTCTTTGATGTTTTTGTGTGAAAAGTGTTATCGAAATGCTCAAAATGGTCTAAAATGGTTTATAATGTGATTTTAAGCACTTTGATGTTTTTGTGTAACCAAGTTTCATCGAAATGCACAAAATGGTCTAAAACGTCTCAAAATGCGATTTGAAGCTTTTCTAAGCACATTGGTGTTTTTATGTTAACAAGTTTTTTCGAAAATCACAAAATGGTCTAAAACGTCTCCAAATACGATTTGAAGCTATTCTAAGCACTTTCATGTTTTTATGTTAACAAGTTTTTTCGAAAATCACAAAATGGTCTAAAACGTTTCCAAATGCGATTTGAAGCTATTCTAAGCACTTTCGTGTTTTTATGTTAACAAGTTTTTTCGAAAATCACAAAATGGTCTAAAACCTCTCCAAATGTGAATTGAAGCTATTCTAAGCACTTTGGTGTTTTTATGTTAACAAGTTTTTTCAAAAATCACAAAATGGTCTAAAACGTCTCCAAATGCGATTTGAAGCTATTCTAAGCACTTTGGTGTTTTGTGTGAAAAAGTTTTATCTAAATGCTCAAAATGGTCTAAAACATTTTTAAATACGATATTAAGCTATTTTGTGCTCTTTGATGTTTTTGTGTGAAAATTGTTATCGAAATGCTCAAAATGGTCTAAAACGGTTTATAATGTGATTCTAAGCACTTATGGTCTAAAACGTCTCCAAATGTGATTTGAAGCTATTCTAAGCACTTTGGTGTTTTTATGTTAACAAGTTTTTTCGAAAATCACAAAATGGTCTAAAACGTCTCCAAATGCGATTTGAAGCTATTCTAAACACTTTGGTATTTTTAGGTTAACAAGTTTTTTCGAAAATCACAAATTGGCCTAAAACGGTCTCCAAATGCGATTTGAAGCTATTCTGTACACTTTGATGTTTTTATGTTAACAATTTTTTTCGAAAATCACAAAATGGTCTAAAACGTCTCCAAATGCGATTTGAAGCTATTCTAAGCACTTTGGTGTTTTGTGTGAAAAAGTTTTGTCGAAATGCTCAAAATGGTCTAAAAAGTTTTTAAATACGATATTAAGCTATTTTGTGCTCTTTGATGTTTTTGTGTGAAAAGTGTTATCGAAATGCTCAAAATGGTCTAAAACGGATTATAATGTGATTTTAAGCACTTTGATGTTTTTGTGTAACCAAGTTTCATCGAAATGCATAAAATGGTCTAAAACGTCTCCAAATGCGATTTGAAGCTATTCTAAGTACTTTGGTGTTTTTATGTTATCAAGTTTTTTCGAAAATCACAAAATGGTCTAAAACGTCTCCAAATACGATTTGAAGCTATTGTAAGCACTTTGGTGTTTTTATGTTAACAAGTTTTTTCAAAAATCACAAATTGGTCTAAAATGTCTCAAATGCGATTTGAAGCACTTTGGTGTTTTTATGTTAACAAGTTTTTTCGAAAATCACAAAATGGTCTAAAACGTCTCCAAATGCGATTTGAAGCTATTCTAAACACTTTGGTGTTTTGTGTGAAAAAGTTTTGTCTAAATGCTCAAAATGGTCTAAAACGTTTTTAAATACGATATTAAGCTATTTTGTGCTCTTTGATGTTTTTGTGTGAAAAGTGTTATCGAAATGCTCAAAATGGTCTAAAACGGATTATACTGTGATTTTAAGCACATTGATGTTTTTGTGTAACCAAGTTTCATCGAAATGCATAAAATGGTCTAAAACGTCTCCAAATGCGATTTGAAGCTATTCTAAGTACTTTGGTGTTTTTATGTTAACAAGTTTTTTCGAAAATCACAAAATGGTCTAAAACGTCTCCAAATACGATTTGAAGCTATTGTAAGCACTTTGGTGTTTTTATGTTAACAAGTTTTTTCAAAAATCACAAATTGGTCTAAAATGTCTCCAAATGCGATTTGAAGCACTTTGGTGTTTTTATGTTAACAAGTTTTTTCGAAAATCACAAAATGGTCTAAAACGTCTCCAAATGCGATTTGAAGCTATTCTAAACACTTTGGTATTTTTAGGTTAACTAGTTTTTTCGAAAATCACAAATTGGCCTAAAACGGTCTCCAAATGCGATTTGAAGTTATTCTGTACGCTTTGATGTTTTTATGTTAACAAGTTTTTTCGAAAATCACAAAATGGTCTAAAACGTCTCCAAATGCGATTTGAAGCTATTCTAAGCACTTTGGTGTTTTGTGTGAAAAAGTTTTGTCGAAATGCTCAAAATGGTCTAAAACGTTTTTAAATACGATATTAAGCTATTTTGTGCTCTTTGATGTTTTTGTGTGAAAAGTGTTATCGAAATGCTCAAAATGGTCTAAAATGGTTTATAATGTGATTTTAAGCACTTTGATGTTTTTGTGTAACCAAGTTTCATCGAAATGCACAAAATGGTCTAAAACGTCTCAAAATGCGATTTGAAGCTATTCTAAGCACATTGGTGTTTTTATGTTAACAAGTTTTTTCGAAAATCACAAAATGGTCTAAAACGTCTCCAAATACGATTTGAAGCTATTCTAAGCACTTTCATGTTTTTATGTTAACAAGTTTTTTCGAAAATCACAAAATGGTCTAAAACGTTTCCAAATGCGATTTGAAGCTATTCTAAGCACTTTGGTGTTTTTATGTTAACAAGTTTTTTCAAAAATCACAAAATGGTCTAAAACGTCTCCAAATGCGATTTGAAGCTATTCTAAGCACTTTGGTGTTTTGTGTGAAAAAGTTTTATCTAAATGCTCAAAATGGTCTAAAACATTTTTAAATACGATATTAAGCTATTTTGTGCTCTTTGATGTTTTTGTGTGAAAATTGTTATCGAAATGCTCAAAATGGTCTAAAACGGTTTATGATGTGATTCTAAGCACTTATGGTCTAAAACGTCTCCAAATGTGATTTGAAGCTATTCTAAGCACTTTGGTGTTTTTATGTTAAAAAGTTTTTTCGAAAATCACAAAATGGTCTAAAACGTCTCCAAATGCGATTTGAAGCTATTCTAAGCACTTTGGTATTTTGTGTGAAAAAGTTTTGTCGAAATGCTCAAAATGGTCTAAAACGATTTATAATGTGATTTTAAGCACTTTGATGTTTTTGTGTAACCAAGTTTCATCGAAATGCACAAAATGGTCTAAAACGTCTCCAAATGCGATTTGAAGCTATTCTAAGCACTTTGGTGTTTTGTGTGAAAAAGTTTTGTCTAAATGCTCAAAATGGTCTAAAACGTTTTTAAATACGATATTAAGCTATTTTGTGCTCTTTGATGTTTTTGTGTGAAAAGTGTTACCGAAATGCTCAAAATGGTCTAAAACGGTTTATAATGTGATTTTAAGCACTTTGATGTTTTTGTGTAACCAAGTTTTTTCGAAAATCTCAAAATGGTCTAAAACGTCTCCAAATACGATTTGAAGCTATTCTAAGCACTTTGGTGTTTTTATGTTAACAAGTTTTTTCGAAAATCACAAAATGGTCTAAAACGTCTCCAAATGCGATTTGAAGCTATTCTAAGCACTTTGGTGTTTTTATGTTAACAAGTTTTTTCAAAATCACAAAATGGTCTAAAACGTCTCCAAATGCGATTTGAAGCTATTCTAAACCCTTTGGTGTTTTTATGTTGATAAGTTTTTTCGAAAATCACAAATTGGTCTAAAACGTCTCCAAATGCGATTTGAAGCTATTCTAAACACTTTGGTGTTTTTATGTTAACAATTTTTTTCGAAAATCACAAAATGGTCTAAAACGTTTCCAAATGCGATTTGAAGCTGTTCTAAGCACTTTCGTGTTTTTATGTTAACAAGTTTTTTCGAAAATCACAAAATGGTCTAAAACGTCTCCAAATGCGATTTGAAGCTATTCTAAGCACTTTGGTGTTTTGTGTGAAAAAGTTTTATCTAAATGCTCAAAATGGTCTAAAACATTTTTAAATACGATATTAAGCTATTTTGTGCTCTTTGATGTTTTTGTGTGAAAATTGTTATCGAAATGCTCAAAATGGTCTAAAACGGTTTATAATGTGATTCTAAGCACTTTCGTGTTTTTATGTTAACAAGTTTTTTCGAAAATCACAAAATGGTCTAAAACGTTTCCAAATGCGATTTGAAGCTATTCTAAGCACTTTCGTGTTTTTATGTTAACAAGTTTTTTCGAAAATCACAAAATGGTCTAAAACGTCTCCAAATGTGATTTGAAGCTATTCTAAGCACTTTGGTGTTTTTATGTTAACAAGTTTTTTCAAAAATCACAAAATGGTCTAAAACGTCTCCAAATGCGATTTGAAGCTATTCTAAGCACTTTGGTGTTTTGTGTGAAAAAGTTTTGTCTAAATGCTCAAAATGGTCTAAAACGTTTTTAAATACGATATTAAGCTATTTTGTGCTCTTTGATGTTTTTGTGTGAAAAGTGTTATCGAAATGCTCAAAATGGTCTAAAACGGTTTATAATGTGATTTTAAGCACTTTGATGTTTTTGTGTAATCAAGTTTCATCGAAATGCACAAATTGGTCTAAAACGTCTCCAAATGCGATTTGAAGCTATTCTAAGCACTTTGGTGTTTTGTGTGAAAAAGTTTTGTCGAAATGCTCAAAATGGTCTAAAACGTTTTTAAATACTATATTAAGCTATTTTGTGCTCTTTGATGTTTTTGTGTGAAAAGTGTTATCGAAATGCTCAAAATGGTCTAAATTGGTTTATAATGTGATTTTAAGCACTTTGATGTTTTTGTGTAATCAAGTTTCATCGAAATGCACAAATTGGTTTAAAACGTCTCCAAATGCGATTTGAAGCTATTCTAAGCACTTTGGTGTTTTGTGTGAAAAAGTTTTGTCGAAATGCTCAAAATGGTCTAAAACGTTTTTAAATACGATATTAAGCTATTTTGTGCTCTTTGATGTTTTTGTGTGAAAAGTGTTATCGAAATGCTCAAAATGGTCTAAAACGGTTTATAATGTGATTTTAAGCACTTTGATGTTTTTGTGTAACCAAGTTTTTTCGAAAATCTCAAAATGGTCTAAAACGTCTCCAAATACGATTTGAAGCTATTCTAAGCACTTTGGTGTTTTTATGTTAACAAGTTTTTTCGAAAATCACAAAATGGTCTAAAACGTCTCCAAATGCGATTTGAAGCTATTCTAAGCACTTTGGTGTTTTTATGTTAACAAGTTTTTTCAAAATCATAAAATGGTCTAAACCGTCTCCAAATGCGATTTGAAGCTATTCTAAGCACTTTGGTGTTTTTATGTTAACAAGTTTTTTCGAAAATCACAAAATGGTCTAAAACGTCTCCAAATACGATTTGACGCTATTCTAAGCACTTTGGTGTTTTTATGTTAACAAGTTTTTTCGAAAATCACAAAATGGTCTAAAACGTCTCCAAATGTGATTTGAAGCTATTCTAAGCACTTTGGTGTTTTTATGTTAACAAGTTTTTTCAAAAATCACAAAATGGTCTAAAACGTCTCCAAATGCGATTTGAAGCTATTCTAAGCACTTTGGTGTTTTTATGTTAACAGGTTTTTTCGAAGAACACAAAATGTTCTAAAACGTCTCCAAATGCGATTTGAAGCTATTCTAAGCACTTTGGTGTTTTTATGTTACCAGTTTTTTTTGAAAAACACAAAATGTTCTAAAACGTCTCCAAATGCGATTTGAAGCTATTCTAAGCACTTTGGTGTTTTGTGTGAAAAAGTTTTGTCTAAATGCTCAAAATGGTCTAAAACGTTTTTAAATACGATATTAAGCTATTTTTTGCTCTTTGATGTTTTTGTGTGAAAAGTGTTATCGAAATGCTCAAAATGGTCTAAAATGGTTTATAATGTGATTTTAAGCACTTTGATGTTTTTGTGTAATCAAGTTTCATCGAAATCACAAAATGGTCTAAAACGTCTCCAAATGCGATTTGAAGCTATTCTAAGCACTTTGGTGTTTTGTGTGAAAAAGTTTTGTCGAAATGCTCAAAATGGTCTAAAACATTTATAAATACGATATTAAGTTATTTTGTGCTCTTTGATGTTTTTGTGTGAAAATTGTTATCGAAATGCTCAAAATGGTCTAAAACGGTTTATAATGTGATTCTAAGCACATTAGTGTTTTTATGTTAACAATCTTTTTCGAAAATCACAAAATGGTCTAAAACGTTTCCAAATGCGATTTGAAGCTATTCTAAGCACTTTCGTGTTTTTATGTTAACAAGTTTTTTCAAAAATCACAAAATGGTCTAAAACGTCTCCAAATGTGATTTGAAGCTATTCTAAGCACTTTCGTGTTTTTATGTTAACAAGTTTTTTCAAAAATCACAAAATGGTCTAAAACATCTTCAAATGTGATTTGAAGCTATTCTAAGCACTTTGGTGTTTTTATGTTAACAAGTTTTTTCAAAAATCACAAAATGGTCTAAAACGTCTCCAAATGCGATTTGAAGCTATTCTAAGCACTTTGGTGTTTTGTGTGAAAAAGTTTTATCCAAATGCTCAAAATGGTCTAAAACATTTTTAAATACGATATTAAGCTATTTTGTGCTCTTTGATGTTTTTGTGTGAAAATTGTTATCGAAATGCTCAAAATGGTCTAAAACGGTTTATAATGTGATTCTAAGCACTTTCGTGTTTTTATGTTAACAAGTTTTTTCGAAAATCACAAAATGGTCTAAAACGTTTCCAAATGCGATTTGAAGCTATTCTAAGCACTTTCGTGTTTTTATGTTAACAAGTTTTTTCGAAAATCACAAAATGGTCTAAAACGTCTCCAAATGTGATTTGAAGCTATTCTAAGCACTTTGGTGTTTTTATGTTAACAAGTTTTTTCAAAAATCACAAAATGGTCTAAAACGTCTCCAAATGCGATTTGAAGCTATTCTAAGCACTTTGGTGTTTTGTGTGAAAAAGTTTTGTCTAAATGCTCAAAATGGTCTAAAACGTTTTTAAATACGATATTAAGCTATTTTGTGCTCTTTGATGTTTTTGTGTGAAAAGTGTTATCGAAATGCTCAAAATGGTCTAAAACGGTTTATAATGTGATTTTAAGCACTTTGATGTTTTTGTGTAATCAAGTTTCATCGAAATGCACAAATTGGTCTAAAACGTCTCCAAATGCGATTTGAAGCTATTCTAAGCACTTTGGTGTTTTGTGTGAAAAAGTTTTGTCGAAATGCTCAAAATGGTCTAAAACGTTTTTAAATACGATATTAAGCTATTTTGTGCTCTTTGATGTTTTTGTGTGAAAAGTGTTATCGAAATGTTCAAAATGGTCTAAAACGGTTTATAATGTGATTTTAAGCACTTTGATGTTTTTGTGTAACCAAGTTTTTTCGAAAATCTCAAAATGGTCTAAAACGTCTCCAAATACGATTTGAAGCTATTCTAAGCACTTTGGTGTTTTTATGTTAACAAGTTTTTTCGAAAATCACAAAATGGTCTAAAACGTCTCCAAATGCGATTTGAAGCTATTCTAAGCACTTTGGTGTTTTTATGTTAACAAGTTTTTTCAAAATCACAAAATGGTCTAAAACGTCTCCAAATGCGATTTGAAGCTATTCTAAACCCTTTGGTGTTTTTATGTTGATAAGTTTTTTCGAAAATCACAAATTGGTCTAAAACGTCTCCAAATGCGATTTGAAGCTATTCTAAACACTTTGGTGTTTTTATGTTAACAATTTTTTTCGAAAATCACAAAATGGTCTAAAACGTTTTCAAATGCGATTTAAAGCTATTCTAAGCACTTTCGTGTTTTTATGTTAACAAGTTTTTTCGAAAATCACAAAATGGTCTAAAACGTTTCCAAATGCGATTTGAAGCTATTCTAAGCACTTTCGTGTTTTTATGTTAACAAGTTTTTTCGAAAATCACAAAATGGTCTAAAACGTCTCCAAATGTGATTTGAAGCTATTCTAAGCACTTTGGTGTTTTTATGTTAACAAGTTTTTTCAAAAATCACAAAATGGTCTAAAACGTCTCCAAATGCGATTTGAAGCTATTCTAAGCACTTTGGTGTTTTGTGTGAAACAGATTTATCTAAATGCTCAAAATGGTCTAAAACATTTTTAAATACGATATTAAGCTATTTTGTGCTCTTTGATGTTTTTGTGTGAAAATTGTTATCGAAATGCTCAAAATGGTCTAAAACGGTTTATAATGTGATTCTAAGCACTTTGGTGTTTTTATGTTAACAATTTTTTTCGAAAATCACAAAATGGTCTAAAACGTTTCCAAATGCGATTTGAAGCTATTCTAAGCACTTTCGTGTTTTTATGTTAACAAGTTTTTTCGAAAATCACAAAATGGTCTAAAACGTCTCCAAATGTGATTTGAAGCTATTCTAAGCACTTTGGTCTTTTTATGTTAAAAAGTTTTTTCGAAAATCACAAAATGGTCTAAAACGTCTCCAAATGCGATTTGAAGCTATTCTAAGCCCTTTGGTAT